>NC_073743.1:25306772-25420083 GCF_023634155.1 Falco peregrinus
TATACATTGCCTTGAAGAAATGCTTTTCTATACTCCCTAGAGTGACAATAAGCTAACAGAGAAACCTCTCTGCCTAGATCTTTCAGGAGGATAACCTTCATTCTGTATGCTGGGGAAGCAGGTTTCTTTTCTTGTCAGCCTGAATTCACACATGTAGTAAACACCATTAAACAGTAAAAATGCAGTTCATCAGCAGTAATATTATTTTCCATCCTATTCTTCCTGTGCCTGCTTAATGTTGAATATGCCTTCCCCCAGCACCCTGACACATCTCTGCAACTCAGATTTGGAACATGACTTTGTGCATGGCCATGCCTGGGTTTGCTCTATGAGCACTGAGTTGGGAGCGAACTGAGCAGCATGGCTGCTGCTCACTGAATTTCATTCCCACTTCTCATGTCCCCCTGCCTGCTGTGGCTCATTCTCTGCCCATCTCCAACCCCTCACCAGGCAGTCAGGTAAAATGGAGGGTCAAGGTATGCTCTTACTACAGGCAAGTTAAAACAGCAGATGATTGGTAGACTTGGGGAAAAAGAGTTTGTCGCATTTTTGAAATGTAATGGGAGTTGTGTCTTGCATTATAAATAAAATCTGGAATTCCTAAATGCAGAGAAGCATGCATGATTTTCCTCCATTCAACTTCTAACAACAACTTCTTAACTGGGGGGGTGTGTGTTTTTAATAGCAAATACTTAAAATATTTCCTGTTATCATGTTGGGAGAGGGGTCCGCCGGAGTCAAGAAATTACTTTTTCTGTTTTAATTAAATTAATCAAAGATAGTTTAAACAAACAAAATCCTGGAAAAGGAATTTAAGCAATAATTACATTTAAGTACAAACCATTCCTCACCTCTTCAGCAGAAATGTAGTTTTTTACTTGATCATGTGAGTTTCAGTAGCTTAACCCTACACCTCTGTTTTAGAGGAATAAATGTAAGAATGTAGTTTTGGTTTTAAGATTCATCCCCAGATGCTTGGAAATTGCTATTATGAGCATGTTGCATTTGGCAGTGCTGCTAGTATGTACCCAAAGAAGTAAAATACAGAATAACAAAGGAAAAAAACCCAGTATGTGTAAAAGAAAGGACAGCCAGTGAGGAAAGGCTCCATTTCCAGTCTGAGTGCTGCAAACAACAAGTTTGACCATAATATAAGGACCATAGTCATAGGACTGACTTGCTCTTTATCTTCCTCATGGTATCTCATTCTACATTCAAAACTCACCATTTCCCAGCAGTACTCCAGCTTCCCATATGTTGTTTAATTACATGAGATAGTGATGAGCTAGGTTTGAGCTGAGTTCCATGGCTTGTGTGACGTGCAGAATCACGACTCTACAGCCTGTGAGGTTATAAAGTAAAGTTGTTCTTTTACGTAACCAAGTGGTCCATCCCTCATAAGAGGTTCGTAAAAAAAAAGAGAACAGGCTGGTTGAATTTCTGCTTCCAACTGATCTAACAAATCTCTTCCCAAGAGAGCCTTGGGTGAATTGGGCATATACAAAAATTTATGTATAACCACTTGTTTGCCAATTTGTGTTTTAAAGGCTTACTAAAGAATGCCTTTTCACTCTGGCCAGTAGCACCTTTAGCCACTATATAATCTTTTCCAGTTGGTGCTAATTCTTTATTTAAAACAGAGTAGGTGGCTTCTGTATCCACTAGGAATTCCACCTTTTGTTGCTGTTTCCCTAGCTTCATTATAACCAGTGGATCCACTAGGGTAGATTCCCCAGGTCTCTGTCAGTCTTCCTTCGAATATGCTTGTATCCTTGGTCCCGTCTTACTCCTTTTTTTCCTTTCCAGACAATCGTTTTTCCAATGACCCTTCTGTTTACACCATGCACATTGGTCCCTTCCTAATTTCCCTCCCCTTTGGGGCTTTTGCCTATCTCTCGTGTCCCAATCTTCCTCTTCTTGTACTGTTGCCACTATCCTTTGACCCCCTTCTACTTTCCTAATTCCATCTTCCCTATTACTATAAACTCTCCATGCCTCATCTAACAAGACCTCCAGGTTTCGGCTCTCAGTTGGTCTCAATTTCTGTAATTTCCGTTGTATGTCTCCAGCAGACTGGCCGAGGAACAAGGACACCAATTGTTGGGTTCCTACCTCATCACCAGGATCTAAAGGAGTATTACAACACATTACACCACACAGCCGGTCCAAGAACTCGGAGGGTGACTCAGAGGGGCCTTGTCTAATTGCATATAGGGCAGACCAATTTATAGTCTTTGGAATTGCCTTTTCCAATCCTTTTGCAATCCAATCCTGATATGCTTGTAATCTATCCACGTGTGCTGACCTGTTCACATCCCATTTTGGGTCTTGGAGAGGAAAATAATCTTTACTATCCTCTCCTATGGCTTTATAATGTTCTTCAGCCAAATCTCCAGCCACTTAGATCACCAATTGCCTTTCTGATTCTGTCAATGCTTCCAGCAGCACTTGGATATCATTCCAATCTGGATTATGCTCTCGTATCAGGAAGCGATAATATTCTGTAACGTTCATGGGGTCAGCACAATATTCCTCTGCCACCTTTCTCCAGTTTTCCAGATCAAAGCTGTTAAAGGGTACCTGGATTAACATTGTTCTTCCGTCTAGCCCAACTGCCTGCCTCAATGGGGCTTGAATCACTGGCCCAGCCACTTGGTTCAAGGGGGCCTGGATTACTGGCTTTTGGGTCTTGGGTTGGCTACGGGTGCGTGCTGAGATTGGGCTATCAGGTGTTGGGAGAAGGGTTCGCCGGGTCAAGAAATTACTCAATATGAGTTATGCATCTTGCTCACCTTTATTAGCTTCTAACACTTCTTATATAGACTCGATACACAAGCATGTTCCCAAAGCAAAAATATAATTGGTTATTATTCCCTAAGCGCGCGCTGCTCTCACACAGCTAATTATCATGATTAGAACAAGCATTCTATCCATGCAGCTATTTGCGTTAGCTATGTTTTAGCCTTGCGGTTTGCTACTCCCTTTATTCCCATTCTGCTCCCTATCTCCCTTGGCCTTGCACCTGTCTTCCTTAACAGCTGCAGCTTGTTACAGCCACGGCCTGTTAGTACAACAAAGTTACTTGGTCTCAGGATTCAAGAATAGATCAAGGCCACTTCCTTGTTAACTTCAGCACAACAACTTCAGCACAATTCTAATTCCAGGCCTATTCTAATTCCAGGCCTGGATTGTGCAGATCTTAGGGATTCTATGGCCACACTTCTGCAGCCATTCTTCTACAATTCCCCCTTTTTTCTTTTGCACAAGCCAGGCCTGACTGGTTATGTTAAAAACTGCTCTCTTTAAACAAGAAAAAGCACAGCTAAAAACTAAAAGCATTACAATAATGATTATAACAAAGTGTATTCCTTCCATCAATAACGTCTTTAACCAACCTGTTATCCCCAATCCTCTCAACCATTCATCGAAGGGATTATCATCAGCAAGAATATGCTTCATGTTTCCCTGCAGTTGTGACAACTTCTTGTGCATAGATATGGAATGATCGGAAAGGTTCATACAACATCCCTTCAAAATCCTCACAACCGTGTCCATGTGCTAATAACAAAAAATCTATTGCAGCTCTATTTTGTAATGTAGCATGCCTAACACTATCTACATCAAGCAATAACGAACTTAAAATCTGCGATGTAAGATTAAATTGTTTCTCTCCCCAGCCCGCTAACCTTCGTATATTCTTAGCATTTAATGCAGCCATTGCCCCCGACATAAATATGGAGGCTAGGACATTTGCTGTTACAGACTGTAGATCGACTCGGTCATTACATGTTTCATCAAAGGTGCGCAGTGCCCTCCGTGTTCTATGAGATTGTGGAGTCATTTTTAATAAGTCTTTCATATGTGGAGCAAACAAAGTCAAACGTCCTAAATAACATGGCCCACCGACAGGATGCATAGTTATTCCTGGCCACGCTCTGTCCCCACATATCAGAAAGACTCCCGGTGGCAACTGATAACCCCCTGATACATTTACATGGAAACCCCCAGTTTTCAATTCACCCCAAATAGGTGAACTGGTTAGATTTTGAAACCCTGTATAAAACCCCCATTCACCTTGATGTGTTAGCCATAACTGCCACGGGTCACCACACCAAATTACTCCAGTGCCATTCACGGGCTGAAGTGGTGATGACATGTGGGTACAGTCTGCCATACCAGTTGCAGTTACATTAACATATTCAACAGGTACAACGCTAGCCAATAGGTCTAACTCCTGCAAAGGTAAATGATGTGGCTGATTTAAATTCTCAATAACCGTCTTCTGCCATGCTGCATTACGCATAGAAGGCCAAACATATTGTCCATTTGGACTCATACATGTACCATTCTGATTGGAAGTCAGATCCACTGTTTTAACATTCCAAAAACCATCAAAATTTGTTTCATTCTCTTGCAGGGGAATACCAATTAAACAAGTTCTAAAGGGGTTGTCAGCTTGTTGCAGACTCAAACAAAAGTCTGTTACCCCTGTGATATTTGCCCATGTCACCCATATGTTTGTTCTAGGCAAGATGTCAAAAATACTTTGGCCAATGGGTAAAAAATTCATCAAGACCGTAAACCTAGTCCACCACTTAAACATGTTTAGTCCTACAATTTCCACCCCTTTTTTTTTTTCCCCACATTCCACCCCACAAATCTGTGCTTTCACAGATTCTGATGATGTATGCTGTCTCCAATCAGCATGGTATTACACTAGTCGTATGCTTTCTCTTGCTTCATGCCCAGTTACTAATCAAACACATACACTCTTTACACCACTTACATTTAAGCTTTGGCTTACAGAACCGTTTTACCCCACATAGCATACATTGGCACAATACCCACGGGTTACATCCCTTACAACATAGACAGTTCATTCCATCTGCTCGCTCTGAGTCTTCTCTTCCGTTTTCTGATCTTGACATACAGGTCACACAAACTTGCTAGGGACCCATATAGGTCCTTTATCTGTGGAGATACAAAAATAACCTCTACCAATAAATAACACCAGATTAGGTCCTTCCCATACGCCTGAAGCCATATTTTTATACAGAACATTCAAACCAGGAACTGCAGCTGTTTGGTTCCCTCGCGCTGTTTGGTGATGTATAGCAACAGGTGGTCCCTCTCTATCCTCCATAAGGGAGAGAGAGTTTAAGGTAAACAACACCTTAGTCAACCGTTTAGTTACGTCTATGTCCTGCCATACTCCCTGTCTCTGAAGATAATCCTTCAGGGTATGGTTTGCCCTTTCAACAACTGCTTGCCCCGTTGGGGAGTGAGGAATCCCTTTAAGGTGTTTAATTCCCCAAGTTGTCATAAACCTAGCGACTCGTTGACTACTATACGCTGGACCATTGTCTGTCTTTATTTCTAAGGGTACTCCCACGAAAGCCAAACAAGACATTAAGTGTCTCTCCACATGTAATGCCTTTTCACGGGTTTGTGCAGTGGCCCATATAAAATGAGAATAGGTGTCAATTGTGACATGCACATACTTAAGCTTCCCAAAGTCAGGTACATGTGTTACATCCATTTGCCAAACCTGAAGTGCCTTCAGACCTTTTGGATTAGTGCCCACCCCTAAACCAGGTCCATGATGACTACATTGAGGGCAGGAGCAGACAATACCTTTTGCATCTGCTATGGGTATTTGATACTGTCGATGTAAAGACTTTGCATTCTGATGAAACATCTCATGGCTCTTACGAGCTTCTTCAGACTTACTTGTTGGAGGAGTTATTGCCAGACAGCTGACTGCTTCATCAGTTCTAGCATTACCTTCACCCAAACCAATGGTCCACTGATGACTTCTAATATGCATAATACAAAACTCATGTTTTCTCTGTCGAAGAGTACTACGCAGTTGTATAAACATTTCACCAAGATGTTGGTTCTTTGTCTCTCTCAACAAGGCATCTTCAATGCGCTGTACTACACCAACTACGTACAATGAGTCTGATACTATGTTTACAGGTGTATTGCTCCAGCTTCCCCATGCCCAACACACTGCTTTCAGTTCTAAGGTTTGAAGGTTGTCCCGTGGTTCACCGGTGATCACTTGTTTCTGCCACTGATTATGGGATTGCCAAACACACACAGCAGCCTTCTTCGTCTTTCGTCCTGCATCTGTAAACACCGTTGGCCTGTCAACTGGCCTTTTTGAGCATAACGGTCTCGCAATCCACTGATAATGTTCTAACATCTTCCAGAGAGGTCCTTTTGGCCGGTTGTTGTGTACAACACCTGTATAGCCCATCAAGGCTTCCTGTATGGCTGTTGAATGTCTCAGGAGCCACTCATAATCATCACCACGGACTGGAATACTGATATCTGCCAGTTCAGTCCCATCAATTTCAACAATCCTGTCCCTTCCTTTTCTCACCAAGGCTGCTAATGCTTCAGGGCGACGTAAAATACGATGTCTGGGTTGCAATGGCAAAAACAACCACTCTAAAACTGTTACCGAAATCTGTGATTTTATACGGCAGGTTCCAAATATAGAGGACCCGATTGACCTCTGGGGGCAGCCGGATGTTAGCTCGCTTGGCCGCTTGCATCGCCATGGCGCCGATCGGAGGCGGGGGGGTGCTGCCTTGGAGAGAAACCGCGGCCGGGAAGGGGCCTGCCCGGCCGCGCGCCGCCGCTCGCCGCTGCCGCGGGGGACCCGAATGCTATCCCATACGCTAATAACCCGGGTAATTCCTTTTTACAATCTATGTCCTGAACGCTCCGCTTTTCTAAAAAGCATTTGAGCGAATCATACGTCGCTTGTCTCTCCATACCTTCGTCAGCGCTGTTGCAGCCTTTGCGAGACTTCGGCGACGCGTGGCCGGCGGGACCCTCTGTAGGTGCTCCCGGGCGCGGGACTGTGCCCTTCCGCCTCCTGCACTGCTTTCAGGACCGGTACCCGAATCTCCGTCGAACCGTGGCTTGCAGGTTCAGCCCTCTCTAGGGTCCCTGTTCGGGCACCATTTGTTGCGACGGAGGGAAGACACAGTCACTCAGTATGAGTGATCAGCAGACTTCGTTTATTGTACCTTACAGTCATCCTTTATGCCTTGTTATAATTAGCTCATACATATTACAAAAGTTAAGCTCATTATTGGTTAGTTGCCTAAATACCAAGCCCGCCCCTAGTTTCTCTTCTGTAGTTATCTGTTCTCACCTGCAACATTCTTTTCCCACCGCAATCTTCCTGTTATTTTGTAACTTTTGCTTTACTTCAGATAAGCTGAGAGCGATGTGCATTTTTGTCCAGCCAGCTGGACTATGTCTATGTGAACTTTTTCAGCTAGCCAGTTATCCACAAAATCTTTCAGCAATTTTAAGTACTTCTTACTAGCTTACATCTAAAGGTGGCACCAAACAGGCTTTTAAGATAAATCTCTGTTTTTACAGAGTTTAAGTTGGTCTATTACAGTGTTGATATGGAGAAATAGTGTGAAATAGGGACAATGGACATCGATTGTGATTATATAGGTCTGCTCAAGGAATGTGGGTATGGTGACTGGTCATGGGTGTGGTGTCTGGTCACATAGCCACACAGCTTTGAGGAAACGCCTACCCTTCTTCCTCTAACAAAGGGGCTATTTATAAAAAGGATGAGAAAAGGATGAGAGACATTCCAGTGTTATCTAGAGGGAGGGAGTGCTAAGTCTTCTTGCTGGAGAAGATCAGATGGTCACAAGGACATGAATCACCTACAAACCTGCAAGACCACCACATTCCAGGCAAAGGACTGATAAGCTAATTAACATACGAAGCAAGAGTAAGCAGGTTTAGGTAACAAATATGTATAGGCGTTAATTGAATATTCATTTGTTTTACTGTATAAATGTGAGATGGTTCGTCACTTCGGGCATGCATGTTTGTGGAGGAGCGATCCCCCGTGCATCTGCGTGCAATAAACATACCTACTTTATAACTTTTGAGTTACAGAGTTTAATTCCATACGTCAGTGTAATCATCATAGGTTCTGAACACTAATTTCTCCTGTTTAGGATGTTAAGAAGAGGCACTTTTCTGTCAGAATGATGCTATATACTTAACAGCTTTTGTAAATGCCCTGTTCATAATTCCAACTTCAAGACAACAACCTAAATCAGAAATGATGCTGTGCATGTCTGATATAAATTGATCTTCAGTAAAACTGGCATATGAGCAGAAATGTCTCCTCTGAATCTGTAGAAGACGAATATAAATCATGGCCAAAATGACTGTAACCATCATTATAGTGACTTCTTCAAAATTTTCGTGAGATTCATGGGATGTGGATGGACAGGAGAAGGCAGGTAAGACTGCATAGAGATATCCATATACCATTATCAAGAGAAGGAAGTATAAATGCAGGTTCCACCTACTCATACATCCTCTACTTTACTGGGGTACTATGAAAGACCTGCTTTTGAACATTGTTCTCTGTAAGGCTGAAGGGAAGCCGAGAGCGAGTAAAATTTAAGGTGTTTTGCTTGTCCATCATCATCTGCTTAGCTCCACTACTGTCCTAAGATGAGCAAATACAACATGCATAGACATTTTACATAAATTCATATGAAAAGAGTGAAAATCCAAATGAAATGCAGATACTGCTCCAGTTTTTCCCTAGTGTCCTTTAAACGCTCTCTCTTAGAAATCTGAATGCTGCAGTATCTCTGTAAGGACAAAAAGAAGTAGTCTCCTTGTTGCAGTAAAAAATATGCAAGGTACACCATCATTAATGTAACCAATTAAAACATTATATTCATATATATAAGAAATGCTATATATTATATATGGTTATTTATACACTAATTATTTTTAAAATGTAAATATTTTTAAATTATTAATATAGTATGCATTATAATACATAGAGAATAATATAGTATTATAAAGGCAGAAGAGAACTGTTTGCCTTTTTAGTAGGAAGGGATCTACCTACCCTTCTGAGTTTGGACTTCTATAAAACTGCAAGCAACTTGAAAATGCAGTGTCATTATCATATTTGAGAAAATAGATCTTTATTCAGTATACTGCCAGTTAGCTGGCATAGCTATTCATGCATATAAAGATTCAAAATGGTAAGTCTGAAAAAAATAGAATAGCAAATTGCTTTTTACCACGAGACAAAAATGCAATGTAGCATGAATCTGCTTTTCATATTGTTATGAAAGAATCGCATGTAGGCATAAAGAGGGTAGTTCAGTTCATCATGATTATGGAAGTTGTCCACCTGTGAGGTGTACCTACCTAAAACAAAGGCTGAAACCATCTCTTCTCCTTGCTTTGCTATAAGATCACTGACAAGACTTGAACAGATTGTTTAAATGTATTTATTGTTATCGATTTCATGAGACATCCACTCAAAAATACGCTTTTCACTAGCTGATGTGTTTTTAAAAATTATTTTTAATTTAAATTCTCATGGCCTTCATGAAAGATATAAACAAGATTGTGTAGAAAGCATTTGCCATTTGTTTGCTCTAGTCTGCTGATAAAACTAATGTTTTGGGGGCTAAGCCAAACGTGATTTCATTTTTTTCAATTAGAATTTCAAATTCTGTGTTATTTGAACAAGGCAATTTAAAATAAGTAAGGTACCAGCTGGATGAGTTTATACAGTCTGCACACATTAACTTGGCATTTTAACTGTTCAAATGAAGTCATGGAAAGATGCTGGAAAGGCTGAAACATGTCCTTGTTTGTTTCAGAGGTGACTTGCAAAATAAAAAAATCAGCTAGCTTGTTTGTTTTTAATAATGTGCTTACAAAGACTTGGAAGAGCTCTGAGAACTACTGTCTGTTTTCAGTCTACCAACTCTTGTTTTCCCTGTTTAGATAGAAGTCCTTTTAGCAAAACCTGGAGTTCTCTCAGCTGCGAGAACTACCTCACCATCTAGATTCTTCATAAGCTTCAAGCTGAAAAGGTATTACATAGTCTTTGAAATAAAATTACTTCCTCTTTCTACAAAATAATTTTTACTTCTTCAATATCTACACTGTCCTGCTACTCCGTAGCTGTCCACAAGGTTTTCCCAGTAGACAGGGCCTTAATCCTTGTGGTGAGCAAGTACCTGTAAGAGTATAAGAGCTGACAATGCCTTTGGTCAAATCTATGTGTGTGAGCTGTGATCAAACTTCTCCAGCCTGTTGGGATGAAATGGGCAGTCTGGATAGACTTTCTTGTGTGCAGTAATGCACACAATCTTTCCCATGGGAGGAACAATTATACTCTTCCTCTGCTACCAGCTGTTTTAAAAAAAAAATCACTGGGATTTTATCGGCTATGAAACATCTCTCCATCATTGAATTTGTATGATATCAGGCTAACGGGTTCCAAAAGGTAACAGGAAAGGGAAACAAATCATGACTGCATGAATCTTGCTCCTTTAGAAAGGTAAAGTAAGAAGAGATGGGGGAGGGAGAGGAAAAGAGAAAAACCAAACATATTTAAGAAGACCAATTAATCTTTTAGGTAGAGAGGACATAGAAGTCAATTCCCCCCCCCCCCCCCCCCCCCGTTTAATCTTCAAGTAAGGCCATTGCTCAATTTTAGTCTTGCTCATTGTTGTCATCTGTGTAATTTACACACACCAAGGAAGCTATAATTTTATACAATGTCTAGATTCTTTCATGTATTAGCCATCTAAAAGTCTGTTTCCTTCAGGTTACTGGGAGGTAATATTGGGTCATTCAGCAGCAAGCAAACACCACTACATCATTGCTGTAACAGCAATGGGGAAACTGAGAGGGCAAGATATACAACAGTTGTCCTAGAGCAATCCATCCTTTTTCATCAAAGTCCTTGAACAGATGAAATATAGGTACCCATCTCTTTTTACTGTTGTGAAGGTCATCTGGCTAGGATTACATGCCTAGCTCTTAGGAAGTAAAGTTACCTGAGTCGAACCCCATACAAAGTGTATGTATCTGAAGGATGGAGAGAAAAGGAGGGGAAAAAAAAGGTGGATAAAGGAAAAACAGGGACGGAAAAAAAATGTCTGCACAACAAATTTAAGAGGCTAGAAAGCAACAAGCAAGAGATAAGAACACTGATTTTAAATTGTGATATAAAAATTTAGGTGTGAATTCTGACCAGTCTGATTTATTAATGAGCACACATATCCTTCCTCCCTTCCCCCCAAAAATAATTTGCTGGAAATGTTATAGAGAGCTCCATGGTTCAATGCTGTTTGGGATTTTTCAATGCTTTAAATTTTGATGCATTTCCAGCTCTGGAATGTTTTTTTGCCTATTATTTTGAAAAATATTCTAAAAACACTCCCAGTACATTCTTTAAACATTTCTAGAATAAAGTTTGCTTCAGGTAAATAAAACCATTTGCCTTATTTTTCATAAATGGTTGATCAAGAAGCAAAAGGGTCATTCAGATATTTTTTTAAATAATTCTTTTAAATCTTGGCATGCAGAGGAAATGTAATTGCCACCTACATATCAGAAAACATTTAGGCCACTTTCTCAAATCTGTTTTGCAAAAATCATAACCAAAAGTTTATCAAGCATTAACATCGTAATGTTAAGAGAAATCTGGAAAGCAGAGATGAAACAGCAAGTTAGTATTTCTTACACTTTCAGGAATCACAAGAGGCCCATTATAGTAATTCCTCAAACAAACCTGAATGAAAGAAACCCCAAATACCATAACTTCTCTACTCTCACTAAGCAAATACCAAGACAAGATAGCCAGACCAGCATGAGCTACAGTACTAGCATACACTGTCGCAAATTCTCACATGCGCATAAATTTTCTGAACCAGAACTTGCATGGGCCTGCAGTGAGCATTTATGTTAAAGATTATGTAAGTCAGAAGAACTCATCAATTGAGTGAAGCTCTAGCAATTAATATTTAGGAATTATTTTGCCAAGAATGCCTAGGGAATTTCCACAAGTAGACCTTAAAAACACAGAAAAGGTGGCATTATCCATTACAAATGAAGATGGGAGGCTGCTTTTCTTCTCAAAATTAAAGCAACTGAAACTACTATTTCTTGAAAGACATACCAGTTCTGCAAAAGCTATTACAAAAGTGCAGCTTAGTTTTCAAGTCTACTAAACCAGAAGTTTATCCTCAACTGACATGTGGGAGTTCAAATCCTTCCTCCATCTCTTCTGGAGCAGGAACTTCAACTCTTCCCTCCCTCACAGAAAATTCCTTAAACACTGAGTACACATGATGAAGGAGAGGAATCTTTTAAAATCTCCTATTGAAGTTATTGCCATTTCATAAAATACTTACAATATTAGTAAGATAATAAGCAGTTTGAACATATGAACATATTCCCACAGTCCATTGGTGTGGGTATGTCTCAAGCTAGCTCGACGGCGTCAGTGAGCGAAAACCAACCTTGGGAGAGAGACACAGTTATGCTTGTTGGAAGGAAGCCATGGGAGCAAGAAGAGAAACTAAGATACGGAGTTGGAGTTGTCTGCAGAGTATGTGGCCTTGTAGATAAAGGGACTTGCTAAGTTGCTGTGTCTGCAATAGAAAAAAAGAGCTAAGAGTGGAAAATTACTGAGCATAGTTACAGGCTGATACGTCAGCCTGCTGTAAAGCTATAAAAGGCTTGCTTGATTTTAAAAAGTGTCTTCGAGTCTTCAATCCGCTCTCAGAGTCCGTGCATCAATATGCCACACATTGGTTCACATTTAACAAAAGTGACCAAAATTACAAACCCTTTCTGTATACTTCAGATCATGTATGATGTCCTCAACACAGAATGTAGAAAGACCTGGACCCCAGAGCAATTAAAAGCAGAATGGTTAACACATTTTCCTGCTGATACGCAGAAAAAGCAATAGTGGGGCTTACATGGCTTTGGTTCATAATTCTAGGGGAAAAGATAAAGCCAAAACAGAAAAAAAAAATTAATTCTGGCTCAGAGATTCTCTGGCCTTCTTTTTGCAGAAGAAAAGTTGCAGAAATGATTCAAAAACCCCAGACATGCAGACTTCTCAGTCCATACCAGAAACCACACTTCCAAATCACATTAAGCAGCTGTTCAACTATCTGCAGTAGAGCAAAATTGTAACAGGACAAGGCAGTCTAATATTCTATCCATAGATATGGGTATGTTTTGGGCATAGCAACCTGTGGTGAAAATTTATTTAATCGATTACTGCTTATGAAAGTCTTTGTCTTTAATTAGGGATTGCTTAATTTGGACAGGGAGCTCAGGGAGCTCAAGTACAACCTTAATGAGCAGGTGGTGTTTGTCTTGAGCCCCCTGAACAAGCAAGATATGAGCAGGAAGATCCAGACAATATTGTGTGCAGCTGTGTCATGACAGTAACTCTACCACACTCAGGTATCTGGCCAACATCCCTGTGTGAACCTTATGAATCATGAAACAGTGCACACCTGCACTTAGCCTAAACTTAAAAGTTTACATACACTAGGTGTGTAAACTATTTTTGTTTTTCACCGAGTATAAAGGCAGGCAAGCTCCAGGACTGGGCCAGAAGCCTCACCTACGGGTGGAGGCACTGCATAGGAATTTTCCCTGTTACAGAGAGACTCCTGGCGCTGGCTGCAACGGGGCTTCTCAGCCAAAGTGTGGGCCTGGATGATGTTTCTTTTCTTAGTCTCTGTAACACTTTGCAGTAATGATCTGATGCTTTGCTCCTATTGCTCTTTTATCATAATGTGCATAATAACTAGTACTGTTTCCTTTTATCATATTGCATGCTATTTTTACTTTATTATAATGTACTATAATAAACTACATTTATTCTTATATTTGATTTGGAATTCATTTTTGCTTGGTATTCAGTCAATCAGCAAAACACAGCCTTAAATTTTTGGTCCTTCTCAGGTCTAGGGTAATATAGAAATGGAATCTAGAAAAGGCTTTGGTTTTTATCCCAAGTGGACAATACATTTGTACTATGTTGAAGAAAAATGGAGTTGTACCCCTAACTTCAGAGTTCATCTTTTTAAAGTCATGGTCATGTAATCAACATGTCAATCATCCTGCTGTTTCTACCATTTCTAAGGGCACTTTGGGGTTATTTTACTGCACAAAGCAGCTGCACATTGAAAAATAAAACACTGAAAGAAAGACATGTCAGCTCTATTTTTCATATGATCTATTATCACCAACTGATTTTTGTTTGGTCTATACAGACAATAATTCTCAAATACTGACAACTATCCCAGTTAGTAAATTTAAAAGAAAGCTCTTATGTTGTAAGAACACCAAACTGTTCGTATTTTCATCTGAAGTTTACAATTTGGAACTGAAAAGTTATACCTTGTTACAAGTAACCCTTAAAAGTAATAAAACAGCAATAAACTGGGGGTAAAAACCATCTTCCTCTCAGTTTTCTTCCAGTTTGCCTGTTTTGTAAAGGGAACAACAAACACGTAACCTGGCCAATAACCCTATTCCTATGATAAACATGGACACTCAAGAGACCAATCTCTCAAGCCCATGCCATTTTCTGATGGCAAGTATGTACCAGGGACAATATTGTGATGAAAGCAGTGTTAGCCCAGAGGTGCTAGAGCATTAACACCTGCATGCAGACCAGCTGTACATTTCTCCAGCTAGTTCCAGGGCAGTGTTCTGGCACAAAATCAGCTCTACGTGAACCACTCTAGTGGAAACTCATTTAGATGAGCTTTCCCTGGTTCAGCATGGTAAACCTAACCAATAAGTGCAAATTTAAACAGAACTATAAAGGAAACAGACACGCAAATTGAAGGAACTATGGGTTGAGTCAAGCATGTATCTTATCCCCAATCCTCTCCTCAAAGTCAAGTCTCCAAAAATATTACAAAGAACTCCATATATTCTTAAAGCTTGAGGATACAGTATTTAAATAGTATATATCATGTTTTATTCTACCTAATAAAAAAATCTTTCCCTTTGTTTTTTTCCAGAAGCTTACCAATATTCCTATTATTAGTTGACAACTCACTTTAAAATCCTTTGCTCCCAAACATGAGGCATTATCAAGGTCATCCTTCTCTCCAAATTTAAAATAAAGTTGTTATCAGAACACAATGCCACAGCAGCTAACAGAACAATTCCTCTAAGGTTAGATTGCACACTTACCTTTTCTCTTAAAAATATTATTGATTGTTTAGGTTTCCACTCACAATTTTTAAGATTTGACAAAAGAATGCAAATCTGACTTTGATGCAAGCAATTTTAATGAAAAGCTTACTTTTTAAAATAACAAATTGTGCACTTTGTACCAATTCTGCTTCCTCAGTTTTCCCCAGCAATAATGCATACCTCCCAAAAGCCTGCCTTTTTGATCTGTTGAAAAAAACTCTTCCAACTCTTTTATCGTAAAACTCAAGGTACTGTTCCAGATGCAAAAGCCCTGGAAATATCACATAAGGGCACAAAAGACTGATTCACCATGGGTGACAATTCAAGCTCTGCCTCTTGGGGTGCAGAACACTACTTATTAATCTCCAAAATAATTTTCAATTAAAAAAAAGCTCATGCATTGTTTTCATGCATGTGATGTTTTCTTGGTTTCTTTTACAGCTCTAATCCCCACACATCCCTGATCATATATAACAGCAAAAAGAATGAATAACGGGCTAGTCTTCTCACAGTGGTAAAGATTATATGAATAGTATTAACTTCACAGCTGGGAAATCATCTCCAAATATACAGTGCTACAAACTTCTATTTATCTGAACAAGTGTCACTAGTTATACAGAAGATGAGTTTTTCATTTTTGGAGTTTCTTTCTCTCCGACGGATCACAAACATACAAACAGCAACCTGAACCCCAGAAGCATGTTTCAGCTAGAAAGATGATGAAAGGATAACAGGTGAGCAACATCTTTTTATGATAATAAGGGCAAAGAATAACAACTCCACCTAAAAACATTGCGGCAGACCATCCTTACAAAGGCACTAAGAGAATTTAATGCATGGCTGAACTAACAAACCCCAGCAGCTTTAAACATCTCATCTGACTGTGACACTGCAAAATGCACACACTACCACGCACACCTCAAACAAGGTGGTCAATTGATATCTCCATCTTCAGATTACTTCATATTTATTATCTACTAGATCAGAGATTTAAGGTACCTAACATACATCAAAGAGTAATAGATGTTTTCATACCACTTGATCTCCAGAGTTTGTAAACAAGACCATTAATCTTTAATGTATCAGCAGTATAAGCAGATGTGGTTTCTTTCAGAGATACACAGCCAAACACAGTAACCTCTGACCAATAAAATTCCCAACATCATCTAGACCAGGGGTCCTCAAACTACGGCCCGCGGGCCGGATACGTCCCCCCCAGGGTTCTCAATCCGGTCCCCGGTATTTACAGAACCCCCCCGCCCGGGGTTGGGGGGGGAAACCAAGCAGCCGCAGATGACTGCCTGCCACTTCATCCGCGCGCCGGCCCCCCATTTAAAAAGTTTGAGGACCCCTGACTAGACCTTTGGCACAGAAATAAAATTGTCACTAATGAGTTTTTTGTATTTTTAGCAACACTGAGTAAACACTGAAAAATTTAACCCAAGGCCAGCAAGCCATATGCAGAGCAAATTTAGCCCTTTGTCTCTATATCTGTGCGCATACCACTGATACATAAAACTTCAGTTTTGGAAAACGTGTAAGGGTGTTACCTTTCTGGATGTGGATGATGTCTGGAAAGTTGGCCAAATGCCCCTGATACAGCGCTAACAAATCCATCACAGCATCTAAGTCCTGCCGGGGCTGATCTGCAAAGAGGCCCCCGATGGCATCATAGGCTTCTGCAGTGAAGGCTATGGCTTGGTTGAGGCCATCTGAAAAGGCCTGTTGGTCCAGCTCAAATGCCTGACTGAGGCACTTAAAAGAGTGCCCCATCTTCAGGTATTCCTTCTTGAAACCAGTGACTTGCTTGCGGGCAAACTCGTTGGCCGTGTGATTAAGCTGCAGGGTGCTCTCGTCCATCTTCTTCGTGAAGGCTTTGAAGCCATCCACCTGACTTTCCACCTCCTGCAAGTCCAGGCTGGCCCCAGGGCCCGTGGGGACACTGATGGTCAAGAAAAAGTTGGCACCCACCATCTCATCTTTCTCAGCCCTGCGCTTGCCTTGTTTCCAGGCCTTCTCATCCGTGCTGGGACAGGTGAGGAAGTGCTGGAAGGCATCACACTGAGCCAGCACAGGGTGGCTGCACATGTGGTCCATCCACCAGGCCAGGCCTTTGCGACGTTTGGAAATGAAGTCCTCCTCAAAGCGACCAGCGGCCTGCTTCTCCGGCAAGTGGGGCACAGAGATGACAGGGAACTTCTCAGCCAAGCGCCCGTAGAGCCAGTCAAAGTGCTTGTAGCGGCGGTGTACCTGTTGCCCAGTGTGGCTGGGCACTAGCTTGTAGGCAATGTAGCTCTTCATACCCTTGAACTTGGTCTGCTTGGTGGGGTCCTCAATGGAGCAGTGGAAGGGGTAGGGGTTCTCCTGCCACTCAGGGCCCTGGGGGCCAAACACCACACACAGCTTGTCCCCATCCTTCACGAAGCCTGATGCCTCACCCAGCACGAAAGCCTCCCCACCGGACTTGACAAAACTGGAGAAGCGGTTGAGGTTGCGGCTGACCGTGGCTGAGCTCTTGGCGCTGCTGCCAGGCGGGTGTGGGTGGCCTGCTAGGTAGCCACCGCGGGAGCTCAGGGACAGCTCAGACTGCGTGGACAGGCAGTAGTGGCCAGAGGTCTGACTGCCCGTCTCCTTGTAGTCTGGGTGGGAGCTCCGCAAGGTACCCAGCTCATCAGCCATCGTGGAGCTTTCATCCCAGTCATCGTCCCAGTCGTCATCGCTGCCCTGGCTGGGGTGGTAGGACCCGCCGTAGGGCGTGGGCGGAAAGGGGTACCCGTCGTCGTCGGGGGGCAGTGAGAAGGGCCCGGGCACTGCCTCCGGCGGGGGCTGCGGTGTCGCCGGCTTGAAGACCGCGTGGGGCAGCAGCGGATCGAAGCTGTCTGCAGGGAGGTTGACGTAGCGGGCAGGCGGCGGCGGCTCGGCGGCGTGGGCGCGGATTACCTGCACGTAGGAAGCCGGGAAGAGGCCGCGGTCGCCGCGGCTGTTGACACCCTCCAGCCAACCTTCGATGTCCTGCTCGCTGCAGAGGCTCAGCACCTCGTGCTCCCGCAGCGAGATCTCCCCCGGGTTCTCCGACCTGAAGTCATACAGCGCCCGGGCCCGCAGCGCCATAGCCCCACCGCCCAACCGCCCCCCGGGAGCGCCCCGCCGCCGCGGTGCCGCCACCCCTCACCGCACTGCGCCGGCGGGGTTGCGGCAGAAGAGCGCTGCGGCTTGCCCTTTGCCTCCGCGTCCCGCCGGCGGGGACGCTGCGCCAGCTGGCTCACCCGGCTCCGTTGTGCTACTAGCGCGGCCGGTTCCGAGTCCCGGCTTCAACCCGCCAGGCGAGGCAGGGCGCGGGGGCCGGGCCGGCGACCGTCCCACATTACCAGTTTCGCTAATCCCGAGCCGAAAAGCAAGACGGAAGAGCCGAACGCAGAGCAGCCACCCCCACCGATAGACCCGGCCCGCCCCTTCCCGGCCCGCCCTCTGACGTGCGACCGGCCGTAGGGTGGGCGCCAAATCCCGGCTGTGCTCACTCTCCACTCCGCGGTCTGCCCTCATCCGAGAAAAGCACCTCGGCCTCGCGGACAGAACAATAACACGGTTATAATCTGGTAGCGTTTCCAAACTGCTGTGTTTTGAGTGTTTTATACCAATTTTTACAGGTTATAATACTTGCAAATTCAGCCTCTTTAAATCTGTTGATTACATTTTCATAAATCTACACATTTCCCTGACTCAAACTTATGATGATTACTTCTGACCCCCCTCAAAGATGTTTCAGCACTTCTCCAGGTTTGATAAAGAAGCTTGTACATCTTCTGAGATGCTTTGTTTTCTTTTCAGGGTTTCCATGTTGTGAGAAGGAAGAATTTATGCCATCTTGTTCTTGAACTTTTCTGCAGTAGGTGTATTGCACAGATGCTATGGGAAAGTTACGCTGTTTCTGGTAGTCCTCCTCCAGCTGGTTCTTATAAATAAGCAAGAAAAGTAAGGTTATGTAGTGGAATGAAGCTGGGCTAATTAGCATTGATAATATAAAACTGTGGGTTGGCTTCAGGGGCAGTGGGTAGGCTGATTTAGATAATGGGCAGGTGTGGCTGGTTAAGTTAAGTGGTTGAGAGCCAATGAAGAGGCAGCGAAGCCAAGGAGAAGAGGGAGGAAGAAGCAGAGAGAAGGGAGAGAAAATGTGTCCTGGATGAGGTGAGGAGAAGGCAGCAGAGGGACTATATGAAGAATGTGCTGGTATGAGATGGTAAAAGACCTTCTTGCAGCATGATAGTTTGGAGAGTGCTGTGATGGGGTTAGAATTAGGAAAGCGTGTGTTTTAGTTGTAGATAACGTGTATTTTTATCCCTCTTGAAAAATGTGCTTGTGCTGCTCATGTTGGTTTTCTGTAGAACAGCCTTAATCCTGTTCCTGTGCTTTTTTTTTTATCCTGTCCTGATCATTTCCCCTTATAGCTCTTGTGGCACCTGGTCCTGTGTTGTCTGATCACATGGATCCTATCCCATTAATGATGGGTCTTTGGAACCCTGAATACAAGTTTCTCTCAAGATTTCTACCTGTTAATAAACAATTTGAACTAAAGTTTGTGTGGCATGCACTAGCTACAAACTTTTTTCTGCCTGCTGTCTTTCTCATGGGTGTAAATGCTGCCTTCATCATGTTGTGGTGAGCTTTCTTGCCCCTGCTAGGAAAGGAGTTATGTAGAGGAGACTTTCTGTTTGGCCCCCCAGTTCTTCATGTTTTCCCATCAACATCCTACCATATACATGGTTATTGTTTATTTCCTTTACATAGTTCAAAGTGTATGTTACTTCTCAAAGGTCTTGGTGTCAAATAATTTGTCTTCATCTGGGGGCAATTCACTGGAATCCTACAAGATCCACTGCTTGCTTTTATTGCTGGTTTTAGTGTTCAATACCTGGGTTTTGGTTTTGTTCGCTTCTTTCTTCTGACCTTCATTTTTCCAATGTTAGTGCATATATTATCACAGTGCTTTTCTATTACTGTTGCTTGGACTGTGTACTTAATGTTTTTTGAATATATCAGCTCACCCCAGTCTAGCATGTTAGCCCTGAATTCCTTCACTGTTTAACTCTGGTAGTCTGTTTTAATTAGCTGATACCAATAGTGCCCAAAGAACCACATAGCTCACCACACAACCAGCTCCTCGGTGGCCAGCCCAGTTGAACACATTCACGTTGCATCATCTGTGCTATTGTCTCCAAACCCAAACACTAAGTTTGCAGCAGCAAGTTTATGGAGAGCAATACCAAATATCCCCATCAGTGATAAAGCAAGAAGCATCAGTCTCCTCCAGAGAGCTAGCAGCTGCTCAGGATGGCAGAGCTGAAGACCTTGAATGCAAACAATATTGTATCAAGGCTTCTGGGTTTTCCTGACAGCTCATTTGGTACTAGTGGAAGCACCCTGACCTGGCCTGGTCACGATTAACCCCCCAGTGGGCTCTAAAGTGCTCTTCAAGCCCTTCATTAGCATTTATCAGCATCCATAGAAATGCCAAAGCTCTTATTCTGTCAAGGCTAGTGGTTGTCAGCTTGCTGCTGCTGCAGCCAGTTGCACCATCAGTGTATCATTGTTATCAATTTGTTAATAAGTTAAGATTGACTTTATTAATTGATTTTATAAAATCATTTTATAAAATTGAAAAATAGAAGGATAAGAAATATTTTTAATGAAACTTATCTCATAGCAGCTTTTACTGTGCAACTATCTTCTGTACATCCTGTACCAAGACTAGAAGAAGGGGCTAGAACCATTGGTAAAACTTAAGTAATAAATTTAGGGTTTGAAAGGTTTCTTTGTATTTGACCAGTCTTCTGTATGTAGAAGTGTATTGAAATGTCAGAATATGAGATTAATGGAAACTGGGGACAGTTGACTGGAACAGCTTGTAGTTACCTGCCAAGAAACCGTGAACTTTAGTAAAAGGTAATTCCGGCAGGGGGAGATCGCGACCACTGACTCATGTACCACCTACCCAAATCGTACCCCAGACCCATTTCTAGACTTTTCTAAGCACTACTGCGCAGAATCGGATATAGGAGGAGAATATGTTAATGATTTACGGGAAATATCATGGTTATGCATGAATACTTAATGAATACGTATGAATGAGTTTTATATATGGTGTCTGATTTTTGAGACCTGGCGTGCATTGATAGTGAGAGGACTCGCTCACGCACCCGGCCGTTAATAAAGAAGTGTCTGCTTATCTACATCACATTGGTGTCGATCAGTTCTTCATTCTGAGATTTCAGTAACACTATCAGTGTCTGCCTTCAATGCAAATGGGGTTCTCTTCTGCCAAATGCAGGGATTCCTGTGGTACCTGATCCAGCATGCTGCCTTCCACCCATGTGGCCAACTTAGAGTAAGGACTAAAACCCCAACAGGAGGTAGATGTGGATCAATTTAACCTGTCTTAGATTTCATCCCAAATTCTGACTACTGCAAATCAAGATAAATGATCAGGGTTTTGTTAGGAGTCACGTTGGAAGGAATACATTAATCGTGATTTGATCGGGGCAGTCTTGCACACTCACATGAATCACAGGTTAAAATACAGGAAAATTAGTTCCTGATCTGCCTTTTCTGTACCATTTATTGTTTCACATACATTTTACTGTATCTGATTCAACACCTTTTCCAAACTTTTCAGTCCCTATTTGTCTTACTTTTCAACACCCTTGATCATATTATTGTTGTTTTCTCTGAAATAGTCTTTTTCACATGAGGTGATCAGTACTAGAAATTGAATAGTGTATGCTGTAACACTTAACATAGGTGCGTCATCCTTTAGGTTAGTTAGAAGTCGAAAATGTCCAAGGACCCTTATTGCCACATGATGGATGTACAGACTGTTAAGTCCTTGAGTTGGTTATCTTTAGAAGGGACGTTTTGTCATGGATTCATGTCATACATGCAATGTGGCAAAGATGAAGACTTTAAACATGGCCGCTAAGGAATAGAGTCTGTGCAGAGACAACTCCTCAAGGACATTGTGCAGGCACGAGATATGTAAATGGATTCTCAGAATTGTAATGAATATGTAAACAATTTCTTGGAAAACTAATGAATAGGTATGAGTAGCCTGTATAAAGGGGGGACTGAAAAGTCCCCTCGGTGTGCATGACTTTGGTGGAGCGATCCCCCACTTATCTAAAGGATGATGTACTTATGTTTATCTATAAGTTTGGAAACGTCCAAGGACCCTATTGCTAACATGATGGATGTACTAAATGCTAAGTCCTTGGATTTGTCATCTTTAAAAAGGCCATCTGGTCCTAAGTTCTCTAAGGTAGTGCCTCTAACAAGAAGTTAGAAGAAGTTTTTGGTGTTCTGTGTTGTTTTGTGAGTTTGTGTATTGAGAAGAAAATTAAGAGGTATAATATTGTGTTATATGTTTGTTTAAAGTAACTGTGGGAAAGTGTGAGCGTGGCTGTAAGAGTGAGACTGTGGAGTGTGGATCCGCGGATCGGAGTGATAGAGTTGAATAATTGTGTATTGTACTGTGGGTAATTACACCATGGCAACTAAGTTAACTTGGTTGTTTAAAAGTAAAAGCTTGGGTAATCTTGTGTTAAATGATAAAATCCCAAAAAATTCTCCATTGGGATGTTTACTGGCGCATTGGGGGGATTTATATGAGGATTTGCCAAAGAGCCAGATGATTGAATATTGTACTAATTGGTGGCCACTATATATATATTAGAAGATCAGGAAAAGTGGCCCACGAATGGGACACTGAATTAGAACACTATTTTGCAGTTAATGCTGTATTGTAAAAGAGAAGGGAAATGGAATAAAATGCCAAATGTGGATTTGGTTTTTTTATTTAAGACAAAGAAAGGATTGGCAGGATGAATGTAAGCTAACTATTAGAGATAATTTGGTAATAGCTATAACTTCTGATAATAAGAAAGTGGAAAAAAAAAATGTTGTTTAAATTGTGAGGTTGGGAGTGGATACAGGAGCAACATTTTTTTATTAAAAACCTGTAAAGGAAAAACTGGAACAAAAACAGGCCATTCCTGCAACCCCTGGATTTGAAATTTGGAAATAAAATAATTACACATGAATTTTTGTATGTACCAGTATGTCCGGTACCCTTCCTAGGAAGAGATTTGTTATCTAAATTAAATGCACAGATTGTTTTTGACGAAGGAGAACTTTTCTTGAAAATACCTGCGTCAAACACGGGAGAAATCCTGATGATACAAGAAAAGGTAAAGGAACAAGAAATTCCACCGGAGGTGGATTTGGCAGTGATCCCTACTGTATGGGAAACAAATATTCCTGGTAAATTGAAACTAGCAGAACCTGTTAAAATAGATTTGAAGGAAGGCACAGGAACAGTGAAAATTAAACAATATTCAATCAAACCAGAAGTGAGACAGGAATTGAAGAAATTGATTGATAAATTTTGGGAGTATAAAATTTTGGAAGAATGTGAATCTGAGTATAATACTCTTATTTTACCAGTCAGAAAACCTTCGGGTGAATATAGACTGGTACAAAACTTGAGAGCAGTAAATCAAATAGTTAAGGATATTTATCCTGTGGTAGCAAACCCTTATACACTGTTAACAGCATTGAGGGAGAATTATCAGTGGTTTACAGTGCTTGATTTAAAAGATGCTTTCTTTTGTATACCTTTGGAAAAGGGAAGCAGAAAACTGTTTGCTTTTGAATGGGAAAATCCTCAAACCAGGCAAAAGATGCAGCTGACATGGACTAGATTACCCCAAGGATTTAAAAACAGTCCAACTATTTTTGGAAATCATTTAGCAAAGGAATTTGAAATCTGGAAACAGGACAAACCAAGATCTGGACATTTATTTTTACAATATGTGGATGATATATTGATTGCTATAGAAGAAAGATTTATTTGTATACAGGTGACTATTGACCTTTTGAATTTCCTGGGACTAAATGGGTATAAGGTATCCAGGAAGAAAGCCCAAATAGCCTGCCAGACTGTGATATATCTCGGCTTTGAGATTTAAAAGGACAACGGCAATTAGGAAAAAATCGCAAAGAAGCTATTTGTAGTATACCTGAGCCGAGAAATATTCATGAACTCAGAGCA
The DNA here is from genome assembly GCF_023634155.1 of Falco peregrinus. Lineage (NCBI taxonomy): Eukaryota > Metazoa > Chordata > Aves > Falconiformes > Falconidae > Falco > Falco peregrinus. The sequence continues at coordinate 25,330,936 of NC_073743.1, forward strand.
TTTTTGGGAATGACTGGGTGGTGTCGCCTTTGGATCACGAACTATGGGCTAATAGCTAAACTGCTGTATGAGGCCCAAAGGAACTCTCCCTTTGTATAGGGCCCACAACAACAAAAGGCTTTTATAGAGTTGAAACGTGCCTTAATGTCTGCACCTGCCTTGGGACTGCCGGATCTAACCAAAGATTTCCAGCTGTTTGTGCATGAAAGACAGCACCTTGCACTGGGCGTGTTAACCCAGAGGATAGGAAGCTGGAAACGACCAGTCGGATATTTCTCTAAACAACTGGACACAGTGAGTAAAGGGTGGCCAAACTGCCTTTGAGCAGCGACCGCAATAGTGATGCTCATTCAAGAAGCTCGGAAATTGACTTTGGGAAGAACAATAACAGTCTATGTTCCACACACGCTGATAACTGTCCTAGAACAGAAGGGGGGACATTGGCTGTCCCCCAGCCGAATGATGAAATAGCAGGTGGTATTGACTGAACAAGATGATGTGATTCTAAAGACAACTAACCTGGTAAATCCTGCAGTGTTTTTAAGTTCCATACAGGAAGAAGGACGACTGGAACATGATTGCTTGGCTACCATCGAGTATGTTTATTCCAGTCGTGAAGATCTGAAGGATGTGCCATTGGAGCGACCAGACTGGGAACTGTATACTGATGGAAGCAGCTTTATGGAACAAGGAGTCCGATACGCCGGATATGCGGTAACAACAGAGACTACAGTTATAGAAGCAGGAGCATTGGCGAGTACCACATCAGCCCAAAAGGCGGAACTCGTCGCTTTAATTCGAGCCTTAGAACTAAGCAAAGACAAGAGAGTAAATATCTGGACTGATTCAAAATATGCCTTTGGGGTAGTGCATGTCCATGGAGCTTTGTGGAAAGAAAGAGGGCTATTGTCCTCTCAAGGATTAAACATTAAGCATCAAACAGAAATTTTACAATTATTGCAAGCATTTCAAAAGCCAGATCAAGTAGCAATCATGCACTGTAAGGCACACCAGATTGGGAATACAAAAATAATAGCTGGGAATAATTTAGCTGATAGAACAGCAAAAAAGGTAGCAAAGAAACAAGCATTGCAAATGGCAATCATTCCTTCTAAAACAGTAACCCTTCCTAGGGAAAAACAGGGATATTCAGAGGAAGATGACAAATTGGGTCAGTTATTAAATGCTAAGAAAAGCTTAGTGGGATGGTGGGTAACTCCTAACGGGCAAGTAGTAATTCCACCTCTTTTGATGAGAGAGATAATTCAAATGAGACATCTAAGAATGTCGCTGGGGAGCAGAAGCCTTAGTAACATTTTTACGAAAGCAAGTAATATCAGTTAAGATGTTAGGAATAGCTAAAATGGTAACTGCAAAGTGTGAAGTATGTTTGAAAAATAATCCAGTGATTAAGAAAAAGGTTCAAATGGGTAGACTGAAGTCTGGTACAGAACCTGGAGATTATTGGCAAGTAGATTTTTCAGAGTTACCTAGACAAAATGGGTACCGGTACATCCTGGTAAGGGTTGATACTTTTATAGGATGGCCAGAAGCCCTTCCCTGTCGCACCACACAAGCAAAAAGAGGTTGTGAAGTGGTTATTACAAGAAATAATTCCGAGATTTGGAGTTCCTATTGGAAATCCTCTGACAGAGGTCCACACTTTGTTGCTGAAGTAGTCCAAAGTGTTAGCAAAGTATTGGGTATTAATTGGGATTTACATTCATCTTGGAGACCACAATTTAGTGGAAAAGTGGAGAGGATGAATCAAACTTTGAAACGACAAATAAGTAAAATTTGTCAAGAAACCAGTCTAAAGTGGCCTCAGGCACTTTTTATTGGCATTATTATGAATCAGGGTACAGCCAAAGAGTGGAACCTCAGTCAGTCCCTATGAATTATTATATGGAAAACCATATGAGTCTCTAGAACCAAATCTAAACATACATGTAAAAGGAAAACAAGATGTGTATAACTATTTGCTTTTTTTCCTAAGGAAAACTTTGGCTGTGATTACAAATGGCTGAGGAAAATTTGATGGTAGGATTGATTAAAGAATTTGCCAATTTACAAAACATCACGCAGATCACTGCTTGTTTGCCAATACCGAAGGCAGTAGGTGAATCTATTCCATGGGGAATTTTAACTATGAATTTGACTAACCTGGAACATAAATATGAAACCAATTATTGTGAACAGAGGCCAGTGACTCAATGGTATGAGCAAGTGAAAGTCACTACAAAACAGTGGAAAACTCCAGGTAGTCTGGCGGATTGTGAAAAATTGTTAAATTATGTTTTTACCAAAATAGGAAGATTTAAGACTGTGGGATGGTGTTCTTATGATGAACAATTTAAAATCAACGTGAGCAAAAGTGTTATGGAATGGAAGTGTAACGAAACTGGCCAGAGCACCCAGTTAGTAGACCGGTGGGGCTCTATATGGTCTATGTCCATATTTTCCCATTTTCAGTATATAGCAAGAACTTCTTGGTGTTTTACCTGGGATGGAAAGGTTTTTTTCAGTATTACCCTGGGTAGATGATAGGTCAACTACATCGGGAGAGAAGGAAAATAAAATAGTGCCATGGTGGAAATGTGAAAAAGTGTATGATTGCAGTAATGCAGACTTAGTATTTCAAAGAATTCCTCCGTTGGCTGCTGCTTTGAAATATGGTTGTTTTTGTCGAGGTCTTAAGAATACTCTCAATTTAACCAGCGCCTTTACAGTCAGAAGAGGAACTTTGTTTAGTTGTAGAAAATCTTCTATTCGAAGTCCAGGACATTTAGTTTGGGCATTAAGTGATGGAACCTGGACAACACACCTACCATTAGATGGTAAGGTGAAACAAATCACATTAGGCATGCCAACATTGTGTCCGATTTGGAAGAAATCACCATTTAAAGGATCTCTAGAGAATCTAGAATTAAAACGAATAAAGAGATCAGGGATAAATGATGATATTTGGAATGAACCATCTACAGGAGTGAAAATTGGCTGGGCACTGGAATCACTTTTAAATCCTATAGCTTCATATAGAAACAGAGCATGGCTCTATCATTTAACTGGTCAAGTGGAAAAATTGGCAAACGTTACCAAGAAGGGGTTTAAGGAATTGAATATACAACTACAGGCAACTTCCAGAATGACTTTAAAAAATAGAATGGCACTAGATATGCTCCTACTTAAAGAACATGGAGTGTGTGGATATCTTAAGGATAAACTGGACCACTGTTGCATCCACATTCCAAATGTCACTCAGGATGTGGAACATGATCTAGACCTATTGGGAAAAATTGAAAAAGAAACTGAAACAATTCAAAAGGATATGTCAGAAGATTGGCTTGGGAAAATTTTTAACAAACTGGGATGGAATTTGAGCTCTTGGATACAATCTATAATTAAGACTTTGTTTCTGTTACTAGTTGTCTTTTTGATGAGCATGCTAGTATATGCATGTCTGAAGAAACAGTTTACCAATAGAATTGCAGTGAGTCGTATGATTATGAGAGAAGTACCAACTATTTCACCAAGACATGATCCATTACCCAAATATGTTGAAACAAAAGATATATGAATAATGTGAAAGTATTGAAATAATGATTTTCAACACTTTCAAAGGGGGGAAATGTTACCGATTAGTTAATAAGTTAAAATTGATTGATTTTATTTGATTAATTAATTGATTTTATAAAATCATTTAATAGAATTAAAATATAGAAGGCTAAGGAAAAAAAAATTTATAGGAAACTTGCATCTACGCAATAAGAGACGTTATGGAATCTTTTGTACGTCTTGTACCAAGGCTAGAAGAAGGGCCTGGAACTATTGTAATAACTCTAGGGTTGAAAGGTTCCATTGTATTTGACCAGTCTTCTGTATGCAGAGGTGTATTGAAATGTCAGAATATGAGATTAATGGGAACTGGGGAGAGTCGACTGGAACAGCTTGTAGGTGCCTGCCAAGAAACTGTGAACTTTAGCAAAAGGTAATTCCGGCAGGGGGAGATCGCGACCACCGACTCATATACCACCTACCCAAATCGTACCCTAGACCCATTTCTAGACCTTTCTAAGCTTTACTGCGCATAATCGGATATAGGAGGAGAGTATGTAAATGATTTACGGGAAATGTTATGATTATGTATGAATAATTAATGAATATGTATGAATAAGTTCTATATATGGAATCTGATTTTGGGACCTGGTGTGCGTTGATCGTGAGAGGACTCGCTCACGCACCCGGCCGTCAATAAAGAAGTGTCTGCTTATCTACATCACATTGGTGTCGATAAATTCTTCATTCTGAGATTTCGGTAACACAATCAAATGTTGCATATACATAAGGTTTCCAAATACTCCTATACATATTCATGACATATCCACCCCACCCCTGCTTCATATTAAAATTAGTTCCAATAAGCCATTTCCATAAGTCCTTCCTGTAAAAGTCGGACTAAAGAGACTGATATTGTCTCAGCATTGCTAACAGAGACCTGGAGATGGAAGTGAGGCCCAGTGACCCTGAAGGAGAACTGCATGGTACAAGGAGTACTATGCCGCTCCCTGATACTCGGCGCTGGAAGGAACAACTCCAATAAGGCCGCATAACAACTGTCTGGAAGATGAGTCATAACTGTTGTCGTAACAACGAACCAGAACATGCGTGATAACCTTGCTCGAGAAGGCAGAAACTGGCAACATTCCATGGGCCAGAGGAGGAGCAACGTGTATTGCTCGGCATAAAAGAGGACTCCTTAGCAACCGAATTTTAGGAGATCTTCCCCATCAAGGATCACCACGATCGGAAGGACCGGCGGGACGCTGCTTGGACCTGGGACCATAGGGATGCCTTGGACCCGTGGTGGTAGCTATAATCCTCTTTCCTTTTCTTTTACTTTGTCTTTTCTTCACTTTCTGTCTTTCTACCTATCGCACACCGCTTTACGGGCAAACAATAAAATTGTGCTGTTTGATTGAAGCATAACCCCTTGGCGTGGTCGTCTTGATTTTTGCACTTCAAGATCATAGTAAACGAACCATCACGAGTCCACTGAGTGGACCATGACATTAAATTGGCATCACGGACAGGATCCTGAGAGACAGAGGGGTGCAGGTTGTGTGTGGTTTGTAACAGGGGAAAGACGTTTCATTCTAGCCGCACCTGGCCCTACACCCAGCAGGGTGAGAGGTGTCCAGAAAGCAAGGGGGGCGACTCAAATTTCCCACATACCACACGGGCCTAGGACTTAGCACTCTAAACTCCAATTGAGGGCTCTGTCTGTTGGGATCCAACTAAAAGAAGAAGTGCAAAAGGGGGAAAATGCCAAAAGGGGGAGCTGCCCTCGTGTTAATGAGAATTTGTCTGCTCTGCTCGGGAAAGTGAAGGGAAAACCTTGTAGTAACTATAAGCTGCCTTCCCAAAGCGGATTTTTGTTCTCTTCAATCATTCGGGGAACAGAAGGGCGACACATCAGTGGCTGTGTGTTTGTAACTAAGTCTAGCCTCCCCAAAGTGGGTTTGGTCCCTTCATAGTGAGAATGGCCGAAAAGGCTGATAAACAAGATCCTTTGTTAATGAAAGATCGGGACATGTTTTACACATTTCTGGCAAAGTATGGGGCTCGACCCTCTGTACCCAGAGAAGATTGGGCTCAAGATAATTGGGCAAACTTGCAGAATGTAGTGGACCAAGTGACCTCTTTACAGACTGAAGTTAAAGTTAGATCAGGTAAGGGCAAAACTATAGTCTGTGCCATTTTAGGAGCCAGCCTGGTCGCAGCAATCGAAGATCGCCTTAGAAAACATAGCAATGAAAACAAAATTATAGAATCCCTTGAAAATTTGGTGAAAGTTCTGCAAAAAGTGAATTATGACTTAGAACAACAATTAGAGAAAGAAAGGGAAGAAAACCGCTTGTTAAAAACCACTCTGAAGGCAAAATGCTCTAAAGACACTGAAGTCCTGAGTGTAATAGAGCTGGAAGTAGAGGAAAAGGGTATTTGACAAATAAACCCAATATACCCTCAGAAGGAGTTGGAAGAGGCGAGAAAATGTTTTGTGGAAAACCCTCAAGTGAGACCCTTAATTAAAACAGAATATACTTATCTGAATGAGGACGATGATGATCCTCACATTACAACCAAAGAGATACCATATACTGCCACTGAGCTAACCAAACTGAAAAGAGAGTATGGGCGCCTTCCTAAAGAATCCGAAACGGAGTACGTGTGGCGCGTATCCCTAACTGGGGGGGACCAAATTCAATTAAGTGAAAAGGAAGCTGGTGGCTATTGGGGTCACAGAGTTTTCTTGACAACAGGAGATAAACGTGCCCCATGGTCCCTAACCCAGCGAGCTGCTTATTGGGCTGGAGGATTGAACCCTTTGGACAGAGAGGATCCCCTGGCAATCACTGGCACAGCTGATCAATTTTTAGAAAGTGTACACAAAGCAGCCTGCTACAAATGATACATGAAAGACAATTAATTCCCGGATGTGAATCCCTAATGATGCTGCCGGTGAATCCCAAAATCATGACCCCCTTGATAAGGGGACTTCCAGAGTCACTCAAACCTACGGGGGTTAGCCTTCAAAGGACCATCGTGTCGATGGGCCCTGTAGAAAGGCTGGAAGGTTTTATTAGAAGCCAGAGAAATGAAACACCGGATTCAGTTTCTTCCCACCATACGACCTCAGCATCAAGTAATAAAAGGATATGGACCTGGGGGCAAGTAGCACAAGAATTGATAGATTATAGTAGGAAATATGGTCCTGTAAAAATCCCAGAGGAAAAGTCGAGGGGAATCTGCCAAATAGAAGTTGAGGATTTGCCCCTCCCCACCAGTAAAACTGTAGCTGCCGCTGATGTCCTGAGAAAGGAGCATCCGCACCATAAAACAGGAAAGGGAGGACAGTCCATGACTCGACAACAGTGGTGGCTTTTGGGAATTAAAATGGGAGTCCCCAGGGATATAATGGATGGCTTACCCTTTGATAAATTGAGCAAGGTAGTTTTGAAGTGGCATAATCCAAAACAACCCTCTCATACACAGGGCAGGAAAAAAATATCACCCGATACACCCTCAACTGCCCCCGCTGAGAAAGCTGTTTCCCATGAGCAGGGAAGCTAGAACCTCCATTCCCTGGTAGCGGGCGGGGGAATGGAGGATGGATTTATATCCGTCAGCTCATAAAAACTAAAGGAGGAGACATTAATCACAGCTATAGCTGGCCCTAAGCGTGCACCAGTGACCTTTCTCATCGATACCAGTGCACAGGTCTCTGCTCTGACAGAGGAAGATGCTGAAAGATGTGGGGTTTTTCCCTTGAAGCACCGTTTTTATGTTCTGAATGCCTTAGGGTCGACAGAAGTTATGAAAGCTGCCCCAGTAAAGTTGACTCTTCCAGGAGAGGAAGGTACGGATAATGGTGATTGGAGACATTCCAACAAATTTGTTAGGAATGGATGCCCTCAGGGGAAAGCAGTGGGAGGACTCTGAAGGGTTGTTGTGGACCTTTGGAACACCGCAACTTCGTGTCAGATTGCTTCAAACGGCACCCCCACTGCCGTTCAGCAGAGTAACTAATGTCAAACAATATCCCCTTCCCCTGGGAGTGAAGGAGGGCATTAAACCAGTCATGCAGGAATTGCGAGAACAGGGAGTGGTGATAAATACCCATTCCCCTTTTAATTCTCCAGTGTGGCCCTTAAGAAAACCTAATGGGAAGTGGCAGCTCACAGTAGATTTTTGGAGACTGAATGCTAACACCCATCCTTTAACTGCCTCATTTAACTGCCACAGTCCCTAATCTGGCTGAGTTGGTAACAGTAATCCAGGAAAAAACCCATCCAATCATGGCAACAATAGATGTTAAAGACATGGTTTTTATGATACCTTTGGGACCAGAAGACAGAGAACGTTTTTGCTTTCACGTGGGAAGGGCAAAAATTTACTTTCATCCGCCTTCCCCAAGGGTATAAACACTCTCCCACACTGGCTCATCATGCTTTAGCCCAGGAGCTGGAAAAAATACCAAAACCCAAAGGCATAGCTGTTTATCAGTATATTGATGATATTCTTGTGGGAGGAGATGAAATAGAGGGTGTGGGAGCAACTCAACTGAACATAATTTCACATTTGGAAAATTTGGGTTTGCAGATTCCTCCAGAAAAGGTCCAAAAGCCCTTGCAAGAAGTGAAATTCCTAGGAATCTGGTGGAAAGGGGGAATGACATGCATCCCACCAGACACCCTTGCTTCCTTAGAACAGATCAAAATGCCTGAGTCGAAAAAGGATCTGCAACATGTCTTAGGATTATTGGTGTTCTGGAGAAAACACATCCCGGACTTTTCTATCATTGCCAGACCTCTTCATGATTTGCTAAAAAAAAGGGATCAAATGGGAATGGACTGCTTCTCAGGAAGAGGCTATGCAATTGTTAATTTTTGAAGCAACAGCACACCAAGCTCTTGGCCCTATCCACCCTACAGACCCTTTCCAGGTGGAGTGGGGGTTTGCTTTATCAGGACTGTCAGTTCACATATGGCAGCGGGGCCCTGAGGGTCCAACCCGGCCTGTGGGATTTTACTCCCATGGCTTTAGGGATGCTGAGAGAAGATACACTGTTTGGGGGAAAGATTTGTTTGTGGTTAGCTTGGTTCTCATAGAAATAGAAAAAAATCGTATGACAACAGCCCATTATATTGAGAGGCCCATTTAAAGTTATAAAAACAGTCACTACTGGGACCCCTCCCCCTGATGGGGTGGCCCAGAAAGCCTCAGTACGAAAGTGGTATGCTCAGATTGAACACTATTGTAACACTTTCTCTGTATCTGAAGGAGCTTTAAAAAAACTAGCTATACAAGAAGTAGAGAGCCTGGACGAGGGCCAAAATAAACCTGCCTCAGTCATTCAGGTGGCCCCTCCTTTTCCCTGTGAACAGTCAGTTAGTGCTTGGTTTACTGATGCTTCTGCCAAACGAGAAGGAAAAGTGTGGAAATACCGAGCAGTAGCACTCCATACCTCTTCCGATGAACAAATTATAACGGAGGGAGAGGGTAGTGCACAAGTTGGTGAATTAATTGCAGTATGGAGTGTTTTTCAACGTGAAGCACAAACTACTTCTCCTGTTTACATTTATACTGATTCTTATGCTGTGTTTAAGGGATGTACCGAATGGCTTCCTTTCTGGGAGCAAAATGAATGGCAGGTTAATAAGATTCCAGTGTGGCAAAAGGAAAAATGGCAAGACATCTTAAGTATTGCTAGCTGAGGGAACTTTGCTGTAGGTTGGGTAGCTTCTCATCAGATAGATGGGGGGTCAGCAGGAGAATGGAATAACTGGGCTGGTGAGTTAGCAAGGCTAGCTCCTGTACAGAAGGACCAGATTTCAGAAGACTGGGAATGCCTGTTAGAATGGTTGCATGTAAAACGCAAACACACAGGAGCTAAAGATCTGTACCGTGAAGCCCTTGCCCGAGGCTGGCCCATCACCAGAGAAATGTGTAAAACCTGTATATCAGCCTGCGAACAATGTTGAAGACATGAAAGGAACCCTTTAGAGGATGACCCTCTGCATTTAAGGGAAGGTAAAGGCTTGTGGGATGCCTGGCAGGTGGATTATATTGGCCCCTTTAAGAGATTGGGAGGAAAACATTTTGTGCTGGTGGGAGTGGAAATAACATCAGGACTAGTCCAAGCAGAAGCCTTTAACAGGACTACGGGGGAGAACACTGTGAAAGCGCTGCATGAATGGTTTGGAACTTTTCCAAAGCCACAGGAAATACAATCTGACAACGGTTCCCACTTTACCGCCAGAATTGTACAGGACTGGGCACGAAGCAAAAGGATTGACTAGGTGTTTCATACCTCATATTATCCGCAAGCTAATGGAATTGTAGAAAGGACCAATGGTCTCTTAAAATGACTTTTGAAACCTCATGAGGGAAATTGGGATGTCCGCTTGTGGGAAGCTGTTAAAGGTGTAAATGATAGATGGGGGGTAAACGGATGCCCCAAAATAACTGCTTTTTGCCCAGCGGCTCCTTTCTTGGTTCCCTCATTAAAGGGACTAAATGATTCAAAGAACCCAGCTCACTTCCCAGGACAACCCGTTCTGGTGCACTTCCTACTGTGGGAAACGTACCACTGGTACTGAAAACCCCACTGAATGCATGTGCTTGGGTAGCCTCTTGTTCCTTGGGAAAGGAACATAAGATAAATACCCGCTGGATAATACCATCGTTTTAACTCTTTTTGCCTCAGGGAGGCAAGCTCTGTTGTTTTAATTTTACAGGAGAACTCCGAGGGATACCTTCTGGGAGGCCATGGAAACTGAACTCTTAAAACCCCGACTCAAAGAAAGACATTTTTGATCATAACAGATTTTATAGGTGTGTATGGGGGGAGGGATGTTTAGATTCTTAGAACGATTAATAGTGGGCTGGGACCATTTGTGCTTTTTTGTATCCTCTCTCTTGCCTACAACCAAGAGCCTGATAACTGGCCTTGGAATCATGCCCAGAAAAAACACACTGGAATAATGGAAAGTGTAGATTCAAAGACAGAACTAGCTATGGTGATTTTTTCTGAAAATGAGGTGTACCAAAGGAATCAGTGGGATCGGGATGATGTGGAAAAAGTTGCCCGATTGTGGGGCAGATTAGGAGATAAGATAAAAGTAGGGTGTCAAATATATAATGAAAGGGATAACACCAAAATTTCAGGAAACACCCTGATTAATGTCAGAAAGGTAGGTAAAGAATTTACCCTTTTAGATACGACCACGTGCTTTAATTCACGGGAATGTTGGCACAATTTTACCTTAACCGAGCCCATCTTTATAGTATGCCTAGGACAGGAATCCCCAACAACAGCTCTGACTTGTAAGATTAAAATAACAATCATGCTAACCACTATTCCTCCCACCACCACAGTTATAACGACCCCATTAACGCTTGATCCAAAATTGGCTAAACTCAATCAAAACATTTTTGAAATTGGACCATACATAATCAGAAATACAGGTCAGCAACAAATGTTGTCTAATCCAGAATGGTCTCTTGAACGAGTTGAGTTGTTGATGCAAGTTAATGTTTCAGATATTCAGCCAGCCTGCTCTCCTTTCCTAAAACCCTCTTACGAGGGATGGATAACCTGGCTGCGGAAACGGACACCTTCTGGGAAACGGACTCAGAGAGACCTAACTGGTGTTTTGAGAACAGGACTGGGGGTTCTGAATGGCATTGACTCAGAGATATTAATGAACAAATTGGCAACTACAGCTAATGATCTGGCAGGATTGCAACAGCCTTTGCGATCTTCCCTATTGGCTCTGGGAACTAACCAGTGGCAGTTAGCAGATGTGCTACCAAAATGGGAAAAGGTGAACGTGGAAGATCACAAATTGATTGTAGATGCACTTGGTGTAATCCAAAATAACCTTTCTTTGACTCTTAGTTGTATCCAGGCCCAATTATGGATACAGTCAGTGGCTGCCTTGATTATTAGAGAAGGTGAAGGAGGCACTTTCCCCACTGAAATTCAGAGAATAGTCTGGGACAGTGCACCGACTTTGAGAAGAAACTCCAATCCTGGTGGAATTTGGTAAACTTTAATATAACCCCACCACAAACATTACCACCGCTTTTGTATTGATGATATCCCATGCATCAATAAATGTAATCTACCCAATTATTGCCTTAGGGTTGAATCACAATGGAACCATACTCTATCCTTTCGAGCATAGAGTATGGGCCCAAAAGGTGGATGAGAAATGGCAAACTGTAGATTTGGAATCTTGTATCGTGTGGGAACAACAAGGGTTCATCTGCGAAGACAATACAATCAGAACTCAGGACATTTGTTTAGACACTACACAGAATATCTGTCATTTTGAGATTCGTCCTGATGATAACCCTGAAACAGTGCTTGTATATATTGGCAAAGGTTGTGCATGTTTGAGGACTGCTTCTAATTATATATCTGTAGATATGGTGATTGTGGATACTAAGAATCATTCAAATTTTTGTGTTTGCAATTTTATTAACATCACTGGATGTGACTTCTCCTATTTAGCCCCAGTCACATCTCACCAGCTCTTGAAATCTAATTATACACTGATTCACAAATTGCAGCCTGCACCCATTGGAATGAATCTCACCTTGGTAAAACAACTGTTACAGCATCAAGATTTGATCAAGATTCTGGAAAAGGTTAGAGAAAACGGACAGAAAACCCTGATAACTGTCCATCACAATGTGGAAGAAATATACTGTGTCTTGAGAAGAGTGAGAAAAGATGCAGAACATGGATGGTAGGACACACTTTTCGGATGGTCACCGACTGCTACTGGCATCTTGAACAAGTTGTGTCACCCTATTGTTGTCCTTTTGATATTGGTCTTGATCGGTCTTGTTTTGTCAATGATATTGTATGTCTTATATTGGAAAATGGTAAAACAATTGGCACATTTGACATCTGTAATCAATGCACATAACTTGCTGAATATCCCCTCCAATGTGGACAACCCTAAATCTATTGACACAAGGAAAATTGTGTAAGACCAAAGCAGATTTATGTTTAGTTATTTTTATGAATATTTAATTATTGTAAATTGTTTGATATAAAGTTGATTATTCTTTCCCCTTCTTTTACTGTCTGTCATTTTCCTTTCCCCCTTTTCTTTTCCCTGTCCTCTTTTTCCCCTCTTAAGAGGGTTATATCGCTGCCACATAGTCCTGATAACAATGTTGAGCCACAGGGTGGTGTAAGAGTCAGTCTAAAGAGAACAATATTGTCTCAACATTGCTAACAGAGACCTGGAGATGGAATGTGGTCCTCATGGACACCTAGACCCAGTGACCCTGAAGGAGAACTGCATGGTACAAGGAGTACTATGCCGCTCCCTGATACCCAGCACTGGAAGGAACAACTACAATAAGGCCGCATAACAACTGTCCGGAAGATGAGTCACAACTGTTGTCGTAACAACGAACCAGAACATGCGTGATAACCTTGCTCGAGAAGGCAGAAACTGACAACATTCCATGGGCCAGAGGAGGAGCAATGTGTATTGCTCGGCATAAAAGAGGACTCCTTAGCAACCGAATTTTAGGAGATCTAACCCACCAAGGATCACCACGATCGGAAGGACTGGAGGGACGCTGCCTGGACCTGGGACCATAGGGATGCCTTGGACCCGTGGTGGTAGCTATAATCCTTTTTCCTTTTCTTTTTGCTTTATCTTTTCTTCACTTTCTGTCTTTCTACCTATCGCATGCTGCTTTACGGGCAAACGATAAAAATGTGCTGCTTGATTGAAGCATAACCCCTTGGCGTGGTCGTCTTGATTTTTGCGCTTCAAGATCATAGTAAACGAACCATCACGAGTCCACTGAGTGGACCGTGACAAGGGGGTGGGGGGGCTCCGAGTCCTCATCCAGCTGTCTGAGTAGTGGTCTAAAATTTTTCACTGGACCATTCTCTTCAACTGACGGATTTTTTCCAGCTTTGTACATCGCTGACAATACTACAGGCAGAGCAACACCTTTTTAATTTCCCTTTAATTTCTTTCAAATTTTCTTTTTTGAGGGCCGTTACCAAGGTATCTTGGGGAGGCATAATGCCACAATCTTTTTGCCACTCAGAATGATTTCAGAGAGAAAAGAACATATCAGCCTAGGATACTTCATCCTATTTTCCATCTCTTCTCAAAAACAACATTAATTGTAAAATGGTATTATAATTCCACTGAAACCCCCAGCCACATTTTTCCAGTGAGCTAATATGCACCCTAAGGGGCTTTTCTTGAGAATCCCACCATCCTGGGAGTTCCCCATTTAGTTTATTTCAGTTTAATATATTCTGGGTCAGAAGTTGGTCTAGTATATTTTTTTATGTCCTCCCACCTTCTTCTCAGATATCAACAACTTAGCCCTACTACCAACAAACCTCACAAAACAATTATTTCTATAATTATTAAAACACTTATACTATACATGGAACAACAAATGTATTATAATGACAGCAAATAAGCCAAACAATTATCAGCCCAGCTATTATCCCTCCAGCAGCTGCTAAAACCCAGGTTGTCATTAACGAGATATCCCTTAAATACAAAAACAAATCTCATCAATCACCAAATAAATCACTCGCTTCGTCCGTCTCCAGCAGTGTCCTTCACAGGAACTGCGTGATTCACGAATCGGAACTCCGCTCTCGTTTCGTGCTTAATTGCATGTCTCAGCCACACACTCACTCACACCATTCACACCGGGTGCTGACAGGAATGCTACGGCAGGACGCTCTATCGTCCTGCCTCTCACTCCACACCCTTATCTTCCTGAAGGTACCTTCCCCTTGGGACTACGCCGCATGCCAGACGTCTCTGCGTGCTTTACCGGCAGCCCGTTCACAGGACGCACTATCATCTAGTTACCCTGTAAACATACCGTTTGTCTGCGATGCAAATGGTCCTTGTCTGCCCCTGCAGTGAGCGGCTGGGAGTGGAGTTCCTCCGAGAAATCCCAGGGTGCACACCTAGGACGTCCGCTCCTCAGTCGATCCTGCAGCCGAGCAGAGGGGGTCCCACCTGAGTCGCCAAAATGACGTGCGGAATCACGACTCTACAACCTGTGAGGTTATGAAGTAGGTAAGTTTATTGCAGCGCTGGCTGCACAGGGGTTCTCTCCACCACAAAGTGCACACCTTGGAGCCCAAAGTCGGTTCCTTTTATTATACTAAATGTTACATATTCGTTAACCCTGATACATATGCAATACGCTTCCAGGGACAGGGAGGGATTATTATAATTAGTTCCGGAAAATCATTAGCATAGTCTCCTCCTCAAGTTCCTCTCCTCTGTGCCTGCGTAGTGTTTCCTGGTGGTCATGGGCCGGGGTCTCTGGGATGAAGGCTGTAGGTCTTCCTCACTGTGTACTTTTCACCTTTTGGTGTTTTTCATCACTAAACCGGTTTGTTCTGGTCTGCATCCTCTTTAGTTAACACCAGGGCCTTGAGGGGCTTTGCTTTTCCTAAGGTGATTTCCTGTCCAATTGTTCCTTATACAATATATTATAAATATATTATAAATATAAATATATGTTAAACCCACAAGCTAACCAGCCTTCCTGTGTAAGTGTTCCTTACACAGCTATATGTTAAACCTGCAAGCTAAACAGGCTTTCTAAATGTCTACCTTATAAACCCTTTACATGTTAGCTCCCCTTATCATGTGTTTGCTTAAGCCAGATACTGTCTTATTAAATGTCTTTGCAGTAATTAGATCAGACTACAATCAAATTAATTGTACATGGAGGTATTAAGACCTGTTCAGAAACTGATCTTGTTCCAGTTGAAGTATTCTAGGAGGTTAGTATTAATGACATGTATGTGTCCAGGGGGAAATTAAGCTGTGATATGTATACACACAACATTACCAAATAGGTACAGTTTTCCCAAATAAACTTTCATGGACTTGACTTTACTTTCTCATTTGTGAATTTTTGGGGCAGGGGGAGAGTAGGGGTGCTAATTGGTTAAACCTGATATACCAAAAAAACTTGACTGTAATCCTGGATCTGAATTGTTGCTGAGTTCGAAAAGGTTAAAATCTGCATCCATATTAGCATCTTCTTTTTTTCCTCACTCATTGTATAGTTGGAGTTAAACTGATAAAGGGAGCCTAAATTCCATTAATGCTTACTGCACTATGTGAGAACTACAGTTTTAATTTTATTTAGAACAAGTATCATATTGGCCACTCATGTTTGATGATGTGGTCTGAGATCCAAATGTACTGTACAATGAAGTGAATATATATTGTGTGGGACTGTGGAAGCATCAAAAAAAATCTAATTATCCTTTTAAATAAGTAAATGTGGAAGAAAGCAAATTAGTTCTATAGAATAATGTTAAATGCCTTTGTTTTGTTCCATTCCTGTAATTTGTTTTTGATGCATCACAATTTTTGCATTGATGGTAGTTAAGTATCTGGTATACTTGCTGGGGATTAGAGGTTGAATTGAAAGCTACAAGAAGATCCTGTGAGGTACTGGTTTCTGTGAAAGTACTGAATCCAATGAAAACTGTGGAATAAACCCATCAGGGTATATATCTACTTAGAATGACCAGCAAGTGGAGTGTGAATAATGTTTCTATTTAAAATGTGGGGTTTAGATTTAGAAATTAACAACCTGATAAAATCATTAGATCAGTGCATTTCCTAACCCTTTTGTTGTCTGATACATGCAGAGAAGACAATTACCTATTTCATGACATCAAAATGTTTTCTAGATTCTCTCTACGAATTTCAGGGGCCAATGGCATGGTACACTTGATTTAGAAGTGTTCTAAGACCCAGCTTAGAGAGATCAGTAGGAAAATTATGTGGTGATGAAACATTCAAGATAAGCACCAACAGAATCTGAAAAAAATCAAAATGAAAGAATATGTTGCATATAAAACTGATATGTTTTTAGGAAATGTTAATTAACTGCCTATACTGAAAATACCTACGTTATTTAGTGAGGCACAGGTATCTTTTTGGTGAATTACAAGACCCTGTTTGCAGTACCTTCTTATTTTGCCAGACCTTCACTATTGCAGCTAACATATTTCCATGCTGTCTGTCTGCCCCAGCCTGAATTCTTCTGGGAAATTTAAATGAAAGTTTTTCAGATATTTATCAGAAGGACATCATAAAAATAAAAAAGTTTTTTCCTCTTAGATTCTTTAAGCAGTTTGGCTAGAAAGCTTTCTTTCATACGTTGGAACAAGGACTTGAAATTTGGCAGTCTTATTACCTTTTGCATCCTTAGATATGCCTGCTGCAGGGCCAGTGAAAATTTGCCCAAATATTTCCAAGTTAAACTAAAGTTTATTCAGGCCCTACTGTTACCGAAATCTCAGAATGAAGAACTTATCGACACCAATGTGATGTAGATAAGCAGACACTTCTTTATTAACGGCCGGGTGCGTGAGCGAGTCCTCTCACGATCAATGCACGCCAGGTCCCAAAATCAGATTTCATATATAGAACCTATTCATACATATTCATTAAATATTCATGCATAATCATAATATTTCCCGTAAATCATTAACATACTCTCCTCCTATATCTGATTCTGCGCAGTAAAGCTTAGAAAGGTCTAGAAATGGGTCTGGGGTACGATTTGGGTAGGTGGTATATGAGTCGGTGGTTGCGATCTCCCCCTGCCTGAATTACCTTTTACTAAAGTTCACGATTTCTTGGCAGGTAACTACAAGCTGTTCCAGTTGACTCTCCCCAGTTTAAATTAATCTCATATTCTGACATTTCAATACACCTCTACATACAGAAGACTGGTCAAATACAAAGAAACCTTTCAAACCCTCAAGTTATTACCTAAGTTTTAACAATGGTTCTAGCCCCTTCTTCTAGCCTTGGTACGGGATGTACAGAAGATCTCATAGCAGCTTTTACTGTGCAACTATAAGTTTCATTAAAAATATTTCTTATCCTTCTATTTTTCAATTTTATAAAATGATTTTATAAAATCAATTAATCAATCAAATAAAGTCAATCAATCTTAACTTATTAACAAATCGGTAACATTTCCCCCCTTTGAAAGTGTTGAAAATCATTATTTCAATACTTTCACATTATTCATATATCTTTTGTTTCAACATATTTTGGTGATGGATCATGTCTTGATAAAATAGTTGGTACTTCTCTCATAATCATACGATTGACTGCAATTCTATTGGTAAACTGTTTCTTCAGACATGCATATACTAGCATGCTCATCAAAAAGACAACTAGTAACAGAAACAAAGTTTTAATTATAGATTGTATCCAAGAGCTCAAATTCCATCCCAGTTTGTTAAAAATTTTCCCAAGCCAATCTTCTGACATATCCTTTTGAAATATTTCAGTTTCTTTTTCAATTTTTCCTAATAGGTCTAGATCATGTTCCACATCCTGAGTGACATTTGGAATGTGGATACGACAGTGGTCCAATTTATCCTTGAGATATCCACATACTCCATGTTCTTTAAGTAGGAGCATATCTAGTGCCATTCTATTTTGTAAAGTAATTCTGGAGGTCACCTGTAATTATATATTCAATTCCTTAAACCCCTTTTTGTTAACGTTTGCTAATTTTTCCACTTGACCGGCTAACTGATAGACCCATGCTCTGTTTCTATATGAAGCTACAGGATTTAAAAGTGATTCAAGGGCCCAACCAATTTTCACTCCTGTAAATGGTTCATTCCAAATATCATCATTTATCTCAGATCTCTTTATTCGTTTCAATTCTAAATTCTCTAAGGATCCTTTAAATGGTGATTTCTTCCAAATCAGACACAATGTTGGCATGCCTAAAGTAATTTGTTTCACCTTACCATCTAATGGTAAATGAGTTGTCCAGGTTCCATCACTTAATGCCCAAATTAAATGTCCTGGACTTCAAATAGTAGTTTTGCTACAGCTAAACAAAGTTCCTTTCCTAACTGTAAAAGTGCTGGTTAAATTGAGAGTGTTCTTAAGACCTCGACAAAAACAACCATATTTTAAAACAGTGACCTATGGAGAAATTCTTTGGATTACTAAGTCTGCATTACTGCAATCATACAATTTTTCACATTTCCACCATGGTACTATTTTATTTTCCTTCTCTCCCGATGAAATTGATCTATCATTGACCCAGGGTAATACTGAAACAAACCTTTCCATCCCAGGTAAAACACCAAGAAGTTCTTGCCATATACTGAAAATGGAAAAATATGGACATAGACCATATAGAGTCCCATTGTTCTACTAATTGGGTACCTTGGCCAGTTTTGTTACACTTCCATTTCATGATACTTCTGCTCACATTGGTTTTAAGATGTTCATCATAAGAACACCATCCTAACTGGGGATTTGGACCCCCAGGAAGAAGAACTCGAGCTATGGCACTAGATCGGGATCCTGTTACAAAATCATAATTCAATAGTTTTTTTTTTACAATCTGTTTCTTTACCTGGCGACTTCCACTGTTTTCTGATAACCTTTACTTGTTCATACCATTGAGTCACTGGCCTTTGTTCACAATAGGTGGTTCCATTTTTATGTTCCAGATTGATCAGATTCATGGTTAAAATTCCCCATGGAATAGATTCACCTACTGCCCTTGGTATTGGCAAAAAAGCAGTGATCTGCGTGACATTTTATAAATTGGCGAATTCTTTAATCAATCCTACAATCAAATTTTCCTCAGCCATTTGTTTGGGAATGTCTATTACTTGTTCTGTTTCTACTTGTCTTTTGTTCCTGTCCACCAAGTCAGCCCATGATCCCACCAACACTACCAACCAAAATAAAATCCAAAGAATAATCATAACCTGATATGAAAAATTAGACATGTTTCAAAGTCAATTTTAAAGTCTCTGGGTCACGATTGACAATCTTCCACGGAGTAGGTGCTTTCTTCACTCGAGTATCATGTATCCAAGCATCCGATTCTGCTATCTTGATAGCTGTAATAGTGGTTAACAGTATCTGGAAGGGTCCTCTCCAGTGCTCCTGCAAAGGTTCGGAGGTCCAGGTCTTCACATAGACATAGTCTCCTGTTTGGAAATCATGCACTGCATTTTCCTGGAATAAAGGTCTATTCCAAATTACTGCACTCCAAATTGCAGCCAAAGTTTTCCTTAGAGAAAGTAAATAGTTATACACATCTTATTTTCCTTTTACATGTATGTTTGGATTTGGTTCTGGAGACTCATATGTTTTTCCATATAATGATTCATAAGGACTGACTGAGGTTCCACTCTTTGGCTGTACCCTGATTCATAATAATGCCAATAAAAAGTGCCTGAGGCCACTTTAGACTGGTTTCTTGACAAATTTTACTTATTTGTCGTTTCAAAGTTTGATTCATCCTCTCCACTTTCCCACTAGATTGTGGTCTCCAAGATGCATGTAAATCCCAATTAATACCCAATACTTTGCTAACACTTTGGACTACTTCTGCGAGTAAGTGTGGACCTCTGTCAGAAGAAATTCCAATAGGAACTCCAAATCTCGGAATTACTTCTTGTAATAACCACTTCACCACCTCTTTTGCTTGTGTGGTGCGACAGGAAAGGGCTTCTGGCCATCCTGTAAAAGTATCAACCCCTACCAAGATGTACCGATACCTATTTTGTCTAGGCAGCTCTGAAAAATCTACTTGCCAATAATCTCCAGGTTATGTACCAGACTTCAGCCTACTCATTTGAACCTTTTTCTTAATCACTGGATTATTTTTCAAACATACCTCACACTTTGCAGTTACTATTTTAGCTATTCCCAACATTTTAACTGATATTACTTGCTTTCGTAAAGATGTTACTAAGGCTTCTGCCCCCCAGTGACATTCTTGATGTCTCATTTGAATTATCTCTCTCATCAAAAGAGGTGGAATTACTACTTGCCCGTTAGGAGTTACCCACCATCCCACTAAGCTTTTCTTAGCATTTAATAACTGACCCAATTTGTCATCTTCCTCTGAATATCCCTGTTTTTCCCTAGGAAGGGTTACTGTTTTAGAAGGAATGATTGCCATTTGCAATGCTTGTTTCTTTGCTACCTTTTTTGCTGTTCTATCAGCTAAATTATTCCCAGCTATTATTTTTGTATTCCCAATCTGGTGTGCCTTACAGTGCATGATTGCTACTTGATCTGGCTTTTGAACTGCTTGCAATAATTGTAAAATTTCTGTTTGATGCTTAATGTTTAATCCTTGAGAGGACAATAGACCTCTTTCTTTCCACAAAGCTCCATGGACATGCACTACCCCAAAGGCATATTTTGATTCAGTCCAGATATTTACTCTCTTGTCTTTGCTTAGTTCTAAGGCTCGAATTAAAGCGACGAGTTCCGCCTTTTGGGCTGATGTGGTACTCGCCAATGCTCCTGCTTCTATAACTGTAGTATCTGTTGTTACCGCATATCCAGCGTATTGAACTCCTTCTTCCATAAAGCTGCTTCCATCAGTATACAATTCCCAGTCTGGTCGCTCCAATGGCACATCCTTCAGATCTTCACGACTGGAATAAACATACTCGATGGTAGCCAAGCAGTCATGTTCCAGTCGTCCTTCTTCCTGTATGGAACTTAAAAACACTGCAGGATTTACCAGGTTAGTTGTCTTTAGAATCACATCATCTTGTTCAGTCAATACCACCTGGTATTTCATCATTCGGCTGGGGGACAGCCAATGTCCCCCCTTCTGTTCTAGGACAGTTATCAGCGTGTGTGGAACATAGACTGTTATTGTTCTTCCCAAAGTCAATTTCCGAGCTTCTTGAATGAGCATCACTGTTGCTGCCACTGCTCAAAGGCAGTTTGGCCACCCTTTACTCACTCTGTCCAGTTGTTTAGAGAAATATCCGACTGGTCGTTTCCAGCTTCCTATCCTCTGAGTTAACACTCCCAGTGCAAGGTGTTGCCTTTCATGAACAAACAACTGAAAATCTTTGGTTAAATCCAAAAGTCCCAAAGCAGGTGCAGACATTAAGGCACGTTTCAACTCTACAAAAGCCTTTGCTGTTGTGGGCCCCATACAAAGGGACAATTCTTTTGGGCCTCATACAGCGGTTTAGCTATTAGCCCATAGTTCATGATCCAAAGGCGACACCACCCGCTCATTCCCCAAAATGCTCTGAGTTCATGAATATTTCTCGGCTCAGGTATACCACAAATAGCTTCTTTGCGATCTTTGCCTAATTGTCGTTGTCCTTTTGAAATCTCAAAGCCCAGATATATCACAGTCTGGCAGGCTATCTGGGCTTTCTTCCTGGATACCTTGTACCCATTTAGTCCCAGGAAATTCAAGAGGTCAATAGTCACCTGTATACAAGTAAATCTTTTTTCTGTAGCAATCAGTATGTCATCCACATATTGTAAAAGTAAATGTCCAGGTCTTGATTTATCCTGTTTCCAGATTTCAAGTTCCTATGCTAACTGATTTCCAAAAATAGCTGGACTGTTTTTAAATCCTTGGGGTATTCTAGTCCATGTCAACTGCATCTTTTGACCAGTTTGTGGATTTTCCCATTCAAAAGCAAACAGTTTTCTGGTTTCCTTTTCCAAAGGTATACAAAAGAAAGCATCTTTCAAATCAAGCACTGTAAACCACTGATAATTCTCCCTCAATGCTGTTAACAGTGTATAAGGGTTTGCTACTACAGGATAAATATCCTTAACTATTTGATTTACTGCTCTCAAGTCTTGTACCAGTCTATATTCACCCGAAGGTTTTCTGACTGGTAAAATAGGAGTATTATACTCAGATTCACATTCTTCCAAAATTTTATACTCCAAAAATTTATCAATCAATTTCTTCAATTCCTGTCTCACTTCTGATTTGATTGGATATTGTTTAATTTTCACTGTTCCTGCGCCTTCCTTCAAATCTATTTTAACAGGTTCTGCTAGTTTCAATTTACCAGGAATATCTGTTTCCCATACAGTAGGGATCACTGCCAAATCCACCTCCGGTGGAATTTCTTGTTCCTTTACTCTTTCTTGTATCATCAAGGTTTCTCCCATTTTTGACGCAGGTATTTTCAAGAAAAGTTCTCCTTCGTCAAAAACAATCTGTGCATTTAATTTGGATAACAAATCTCTTCCTAACAAGGGTACCGGGCATTCTGGTACATACAAAAATTCATGTGTAATTTTCTTATTTCCAAATTTCAAATCCAGGCGTTGCAGGAATGGCCTGTTTTTGTTCCAATTTTTCCTTTACAGGTATTTAATAAAAAAATGTTGCTCCCGTATCCACTCCCAACCTCACAGTTTGAACAACATTTTTTTCCACTTTCTTATTATCAGAAGTTATAGCCATTACCAAATTATCTCTAATAGTTAGCTTACATTCATCCTGCCAATCCTTTCTTTGTCTTAAGTAAAAAAACAAATCCACATCTGGCATTTCATTCCATTTCCCTTCTCTTTTACAATACAGCATTAACAGCAAAATAGTGTTATAATTCAGTGTCCCATTCGTGGTCCACTTTTCCTGATCATCCCATATATACAAAGGCCACCAATTATTACAGTACTCAAATTATTACAATACTCAATCATCTGGCTCTTTTGCAGATCATCCTGTAAATTTCCCCAATGTGCCAATAAACATCCCAATGGAGAATTTTTTTCATGATTTTGTCATTTGCAGCAAGATTACCCATGCTTTTACTTTTAAACAACCAAGTTAACTTAGTTGCCATGGTGTAATTACTCACAATACAATACACGATTATTCAACTCTGTCACTCCGATCCGCGGATCCACACTCCACACTCTCTTTTGTGCTCAATTGCACATCTCACCCTTACAGCCACACTCACACTTTCCCACAGTTACTTTAAATAAACATATACCACAATATTATACCTCTTAATTTTCTTCTTAATACACAAACTCACAAAACAAAAAAAAAAAACAAAAACCCCTTCTAACTTCTTGTTAGAGGCACTACATTAGAGAACACTATAATATATAGTTTCTCTTGTCTACACTTTTGTCCAACCCTGCAGTAGTTTTCCCTTAATATCTTACGGGCAGACGCCTAGGCTTCCACTTCCACAAGGATCCTTTTAGTCCAACCCTGCAATAGCTTTCGCTTATGTCTTACGGGCAGACTCCTAGTCCTACGCTGCGCAGCTTTTCACCGCATCTGACAGGCAGACTTACTCAGTGGGACTCCAACCCACTGGTGGGACTCCATCCCACCCCTTACCATACACTTATTATAGTGGGACTCCAACCCACTTCCTCTAGTGCACTTACTCACTTACTTTAGTGGGACTCAAACCCACTTACTACAATTAGAAAAAGAAGTGTCTTACCAAAAATCCAGGGAACGTCGCAAAGAGCCTTACGGATCGGGGATCGATGGGTGTCCCCGAGAAATCCTCGGTGCCAGCTGGAACCGATCAGGTCCCCGACTCCTCCGGTCTCCTTCAGCGAGGTCCCATCTGGGTCGACAAAACTGCTACCGAAATCTCGGAATGAAGAACTTAGACACCAATGTGATGTAGATAAGCAGACACTTCTTTATTAACGGCTGGGTGCGTGAGCGAGTCCTCTCACAATCAATGCACGCCAGATCCCAAAATCAGATTCTATATATAGAACTTATTCATACATATTCATTAAATATTCATGCATAATCATAATATTTCCCATAAATCATTAACATACTCTCCTCCTATATCCGATTCTGCGCAGTAAAGCTTAGAAAGGTCTAGAAATGGGTCTGGGGTACGATTTGGGTAGGTGGTATATGAGTCGGTGGTTGCGATCTCCCCCTGCCTGAATTACCTTTTACTAAAGTTCACGATTTCTTGGCAGGTAACTACAAGCTGTTCCAGTCGACTCTCCCCGGTTTAAATTAATCTCATATTCTGACATTTCAATACACCTCTACATACAGAAGACTGGTCAAATACAAAGAAACCTTTCAAACCCTCAAGTTATTACCTAAGTTTTAACAATGGTTCTAGCCCCTTCTTCTAGCCTTGGTACGGGATGTACAGAAGATCTCATAGCAGCTTTTACTGTGCAACTATAAGTTTCATTAAAAATATTTCTTATCCTTCTATTTTTCAATTTTATAAAATGATTTTATAAAATCAATTAATCAATCAAATAAAGTCAATCAATCTTAACTTATTAACAAATCGATAACACTACTATACTGTAGTTTGACAGATAAATTTTCTGTAGCTCCCGCTTGCTCCAAGCAATCTCGGTTCTAATCTCGATCAGCAGAGGATAAGTGAGACTTTATCTGTAATTGTTTTTCCCTTCATCCAGAATGGCCTGAACCTCCCAGACCAGAAGCCGAGCAAAAAGCTGTCAGTATTGCTTCTCTTTCTACCTGGCCATGGGAGGAGAGAAGCAGCAGCCTGGAACACAAGTTTGAAGTTGTGCCTGGCAACTACACCAAAGTGGAGATCAGAGATAGTTGGGGAGAAACACATGGGGTCAAAGATCAGAAAAGGGTGAGGACAGAAAGCCCTGTGACTACAAAAGCCTGTTCCTCCAGTCTCTGATTATACCTTGGGCTTCCAAAGTGTGTGTCCTTTTGCTGTTACTAAATAGCTATAATGAGAAGTCAAAAAATGGGTAATTAAGTTCTTCTGGTAGTGAGTACAGCAACGTTTTGTTTCTTTCATTATAAATTACTTTCTTTACTCAATGATCAAAGGTCTGATATGGCAGCTGAAAAGTTGTAACTGTTGATGAACTGTAGATTTAGGGGCTGAAGGAGATGCCATAATGTAGGCTATGTGATGCAGCACTGTGGGTATTGGTATAGCTCCATATGTTCTATTATCCATTTTTTTCTTGGGGAGGGAAGAGGTAATTGATTTAGGGAGTTGCACGCAACAAACAACTGTATTAAAGAATGCTAAGGTTGACCAGTGTTGCATTAAAGGGGATGGAGTAATTTAGCAGGAAATACCACCACACACACACACTCCCACCTTCCAGCTCTCCTCACTGAGGTGGGAGGTTAGGTGCGGCTAGGTTTAAATTCTAGGTGATGTCCAATTTACCACTATCATTCCAGTTGCGTTTAATATGTATATTGAACTACCATGGGTCTGGATACACTGATAGCAGTCTGCACTGCCAGTCCAGTCGTGCTCATGAACTAGCATGGCCACGGTCTAGGGTATGGTCTCATTCAACGAGAAACTGCGACAACCAGCTACTTAACAGTGCAGTTTTATTAGCAACAAATATACTGGTTTCTTTGATTGCTGGTGATAGTGACTGTTTGCAAAAGGGCACATGCAAATAAAATGTTATAAAGTATAAAACATGCAAAAAAGTTACAAACAATACAGCCTGGCTACAAATGTTAAAGAATAATTCTCTAGAGATATTTCTAAGTCTCCCAAAGAAGCACTTAGTTTAAGTCTCACCCAAGGGGTCCCAAGGGGGGGGAGAAGCAAGGCTTATCCCAGAAGTCAATCTCAGTGGTATCTTCCTCACTTGTCCCCTCGTTCATTCACTTTTTATACTTCTCTTTACTCTGAGGTGGGGCTTGAGTGACCCTAGTCATACATTCCTTTATTATGATTGGTGCAAAGTTCTCTCATTTTTATTTAAAGGTACAGTTAATTTTAAATTTACTACACATGCTCCCCAAGCGGGGGATTCACTCTCTTCAGTGGGGCCATTTGAGTAGGAGGTCGTGATCTCCCACTACCACAGTTATTTTACCCTAGCATCCTTGAGTTTTATCTCTTCAGCAGTTTGTTTTCTTTTAGCAGTTAGCACATCTTTGTCAGAAGGCTTTGAAGTGCTGAGGGGCCGAGATCCCGACCTTCTTTCACAGATAATGAGGCTCTTGCTTGGTCTTCGCCACAGTTGTTTGCCCAGCAATGGACATCATCTCATATATTTTACAGCCACTATGCAGCTTATTGGCTGTATGGTACCATCAAGTTCCCAGTCCTGCAGGGAGTACAGCAGAGCCTGGCCGTGGTGTCTCCACTCCACTCCATCCTCCACTGCTCATCTAGGATAGCAGGTTGTGTTGCTTAGGGGACTGTGGTGATGTAGATTCCATGCATGCCAACCGTCCAAAAGGCGATAGCTGTATTTTACTCTAAAAAGCTTTCTGTAATACTACGCTTCTATTAGGACACAATTTTTCTCTAATTCCCCCCCTCAAGGTGATTTTCCCACAACCAGTAAAAAAAAAATAGGAAATTTCAGAATTAAAGTTGCCTGTGTAGCTAGTATATCAAGGCATATGACACACAATCACATAACTTTTCCAGCACTTACCTGCCTGATTCAGTGCACAGAATATACTAAGGTCTTTCAGGAGGGTGTTGTCTATATAATCCTTCCTTCTTTTGCAGCATCAGTTGTACTGTGCACAATGAGAAAGAAATGTAGTGTGAAGACCAAGTAAGGGTCTCCCTCAGTCTGCAGAGTAGTGCTCAGAGAACTCAACTGTCTCTGCTCTACCAAAGTTCTTCTATGCAATATAAGCCACACAAAATAATTTGTGTTGAGCGTGCTCTCCATTCTATGTAGGTTTGAGTTTAAACCCAGCACCTAATCTGAAAAAAAGCGCTGAGCATTCACAGTTTTTGCTAAAGGTTGTTGACATTCTGCTTTGAATAGAGAAAATGCTACAAAATGCAAAGTTCTCTGGGAAAAAAAAAAAAGAAAGTATTAATTTCTTTTAGACCACCACAAATTAGAGGACGCTCATAATCTATCAGCTGCAAAAGGGGAATAATAAACTGTCATGGGTTAACCCCAGCTGGCAACTAAGCACCATGCAGCCACTTGCTCACTTCCTCCACAGTGGGATGGGGGAGAGCATGGGAAGAGTAAAAGTGAGAGAACTCCTGGGTTGAGATAAAGACAGTTTAATAGGTAAAGCAAAAGCCACGCACACAAGCAAAGCAAACAAAGAATTAATTCACTACTTCCCATCAGCAGGCAGGTGTTCAGCCATCTACAGGAAAGCAGGGCTCCATCATGCATAATGGTTACTTGGGAAGACAAATGCCATAATGAAAAATGTCCCCCCACCTTACTACTTCTTCCCCTAGCTTATATACTCAGCACTTACTCAAGTCTCCTCACTGGCAAGGCCTAAGAAACCGATGACGTACGGAATTAAACTCTATAACTCGAAAGTAGGTATGTTTATTGCATGCAGATGCACGGGGGATCGCTCCACCACAAGCGTGCATGCCCGAAGTGACGAACCATCTCACATTTATACAATAAAACAAATGAATATTCAATTAACGCCTATACATATTCGTTACCTAAACCCCGCTTTGTATGTTAATTAGCTTATCAGTCCGTTTTCTGGAATGTGGTGGTCTTGCAGGTTTGTAGGTGATTCATGTTCTTGTGACCATCCAATCGTCTCCATCGAGGAGCGGTGATTCATGTCCATGTCCTTGTGACCATCCGATCTTCTCCACCAAGGAGACTTAGCACTCCCTTCCTCTAGATAGCACTGGAATGTCTCTCATCCTTTTCTCATTCTTTTTTAAATAGCCCCTTTGTTAGAGGAAGAAGGGCAGGCATCTCCTCAAAACTGTAGTTGTCTCCTCAAAGCTGTGTGCCTATGTGACCAGACACCGCACCCATGACCAGTCACCATACCCACATTCCTGAGCAGACGTATACAATCACAGTCTGTGTCCATTGTCCCCATTTCACACTATTTCTCCATATCACATATTCATTACCTAAACCCGCCTACTCTCGCTTCGTATGTTAATTAGCATATCAGTCCTTTGCCTGGAATATGGTGGTCTTGCAGGTTTGCAGGTAATTCATGTCCTTGTCGACCATCTGGTCTTCTCCAGCAAGGAGACTTAGCTCTCCCTCTAGATAACATTGGAATGTCTCTCATCCTTTTCTCATCCTTTTTATAAATAGCCCCTTTGTTAGAGGAAGAAGGGTAGGCTCTGCTCAAAGCTGTATGTCTATGTGACCAGACACCACACCCATGACCAGTCACCATACCCACATTCCTTGAGCAGACCTATACAATCACAATCGATGTCCATTGTCCCTATTTCACACTATTTCTCTGTTGGGGTCTGCTGTGGGTCTGCAGATAAGTTAGTTGACTTCAAAGACTTAGCCGTGTACCTTTAAGACGGCCACAAATTGTCAGGTATGTAAACAGGATGTGAAGAATCAGAACTTAGAACCCCAGCATACGGGCACCTACAGCAACAGCAAATAGCAAGCAAGAAGGACACAAAAACCTATCAGGGTCTAACACCTGCACTGTCTAAGATATATAAATAGTCTGTATAAACAATAAAAGCCATTTTGTCCGAACCCAGCCACGCAGACATAGTGTTTCTTTTAAGTCCGCCTCAACTTGCATCATCACATTTCTCCATATCAATCCCCCCTTTTCTATCAAACTAAGCAAATTCTTTTACTTAAGCAGTCTTCCCGAATGATATAAAACATCATACATAAGTTTTACCCTTTAAAACATTCTCCAAACCCAAAAATATAACATGATGGTTAGTATTAAGTTTGGCTCCTGATCTGTGCTTACAGTTTGGATTTTATCGTCTGGTATTAAGGATAATTCCTCCTTTCCTACCTCCTCTGTTACTTGTATGGCCTCATGGTCGGCCAGGCGGTTTCCAGTTTCCAAATCAGTGCCTCAGAGTGGGCCATTCCTCACATCAAGGTCTGGCATGGCATATGTTCCTACCGCTCAATGCCTACTGGGTTGCAGCCAGCAGCGGAGCTCAAGATTCTTCTTGGTGGCAAACACAGAGGCCAACCCAGTCTTGCCCTTGACTATGGTAGGAGGCACCTGACCAATCTTATTCCTTGTACTTCGTTGTACGGAAATTAGAAAATGGTTTGGGTCAATGCTACGGAGGTAGAAAGAAAACTCCAGTCATGGTGGAGTATGGTGAACTTTACCTACGACCCCAACACACACACAATCACAGCTTTTGTATTAACCATACATAATGCAGTAATAATTACCATACACCCCATTGTAGCCCTTGGAATTAACCATAATGGGGTGTTCCTATATCCTTTTGAACATAGAACATGGGCCAGAAAGACAGGCAACAAGTAGCAAACAGTAGATTTAGAATCTTGTATTATGCGAAAAGCAGCAGGGCTTCCTCTGTGAAAGCAATACTATAATGGCTCAGGATACTTGTTTAGATACAGATCAGAAAATATGTCATTTCGAGGCCTGACCAAATGCAAACTTGAAAACAGTAATTATATATGCAGGGAAGGGATGTGCGTGTTTGAGAACTAAGTGTAACACAATAACCATAGATGGGGAGGTAAAGGAGACTGCACAATATTAAAATTACTGTATCTGTAATTTTACATCTAACTTTACCCTATCACAGATGATAATTCCTACCCCCATAGGACTAAATATAAGTAGTATAAAAGAACTATTAAAACATGCAGATTTACAACGTATACTGGAAGAAACCAAAGAAAAGGGACACAAAACTCTTCTTATGATCCATCATGATGTAGAGGGGATCAAGAAAGTTTTAAAAAGGTAGAACAGGATGGAAACCATAATTGGTGGGATACTCTCTTTGGCTGGTCACCTTCTGCAACAGGAATTCTTAACGCTATGGCACACCCCATTGTGATCTTATTGATCAGTTTAGGAATTTCCTTAATACTAACCATTATGTTATATTTGTGGGTTTGGAGAATGTTTAAAAGGGTAACGCTTATGTATGATGCTTTATATCATTCGGGAAGGCTGCTTAAGTAAAAGAATTTACTTAGTTTGATAGAAAAGGGGGGATTGATATGGAGAAATAGTGTGAAATGGGGACAATGGACATCGATTGTGATTGTATAGGTCTGCTCAAGGAATGTGGGTATGGTGACTAGCCATGGGTGTGGTGTCTGGTCACATAGGCACACAGCCTTGAGGAGACGCCTTCAGTTTTGAGGAGATGCCTGCCCTTCTTCCTCTAACAAAGGGGCTATTTAAAAAAGAATGAGAAAAGATGAGAGATATTCCAATGCTGTATAGAGGGAGAGAGTGCTAAGTCTCCTTGCTGAAGAAGATCGGATGGTCACAAGGACATGAATCACCTACAAACCTGCAAGACCACCACATTCCAGGCAAAGGACTGATAAGCTAATTAACATATGAAGCGAGAGTAATCGGGTTTAGGTAACGAATATGTATAGGCATTAATTGAATATTCATTTGTTTTATTGTATAAATGTGAGATGGTTCGTCACTTCGGGCATGCACGCTTGTGGAGGAGCGATCCCCCGTGCATCTGCGTGCAATAAACATACCTACTTTATAACTTTCGAGTTATAGAGTCTAATTCCGCACGTCAATCTGAACTGGGCAAGTCTCCCCCTTATCATTTTTACTGTAGCAGGTAAAGCATTTTTCACCTTTCCTGGAATTTATTTCCAGATATACCTGGATAAAAATTTCTTTTACTTCAGGGAGGTCTTCTTTTCCACTTTTCTGTTCAATTAAAGATAAGCTCAAGATTTCAATTACTTGATCATTTTTAACTTTTGGTTTCATTTCTCCTTCTTTAAACGTCTAGATGTTCTAATAAATCTCATCCCAACAAAGATTTTGGTGAATTTGGCATTCTTATTTGTTTTTTTTTTTAATTTGTACTTTAAAGGTTTCAGGATGTTTTCCTGGTGGCCAGCAGCTCCCACAACTGTAACAAATTATATATTTTTTTTTTACTGAAGTTTAACAAATAAGTTGGTTTTGTATTCACTAAAATTCCACCTCATTTTTCCTAGTCCCTAGTTCACCAGAACCCCTTGCTGGTTCTTTAGCTTAGGGCAATCTCGCTTCCAGTGTCCACTTTCCCTACAATATGCACAGTGATCCGGTCCCATAGGAGAGGGATTCACTCTTTCACTTCTGCCTGACATTCCTCCTGTCTCTGCTTCATCTCCTCTACCAGTTTAGCACGACCCAGCTCTTCTTCTCTTACCTTCTGTACATGTTCCCTGTTCCTTCTATCAACTTTTCTATATCACGCTTACCTTGTAACTCGAACCTTTATCTAGTCCTATTAGATCATCCTGACAAATCTTTCATAACCAACTTTCAAACATCTAAATTTCCCATCAAAGATTCACCTTTATTCTCCTCAGGCCCCTTGCCTGCCCTAAAGGGGCCTGTTGTACTGCAAATGCTGCAGCAATTGGGGTGACATTGTCAGGTCCTTCTGCTCAATTGTCAGCAACAGCAACCCCCTCCTCCTCACCATCAGGAGGAATTGGGGCAGGAGATGCTCTTCCTGCTCTGCAGGTTACACAAGCCTGCCTCTGCTACAGCACTTCTGTTTTAACTCTTTCTTACCCTGAATGCAAATCTGCTCCTTGTTGCTTTAAGTCTGTGTTCTTACATATCATGCCCTTGCAGGCAAACAGAAAACATCCTGCCATGCATCCCAGCATGATTCAGTCACACCTTCGAGGGGGTACGGGCGTGTGTACAAACTCACCCCAATACTTTAACACTTTCACAAAGTCTTTGATTCTGCAGCCCCCCACCTCAGGTTTTACATACATTAGTACAAGTTTTTATCTTACAACGTGTTTCATTCTGGTTGCTCCACAGAAGGAACCACAACCTGAGCTTTTTAACACAAAAATTTCAACAAGAACATCTTTTTAGTTTAGGTCTCATGTTTTTTTTCCTATCCTTTTCTAGAGCCATAATCAAAGATCAGGTGATGTAAATCCCACACCCTTTCTAGTGCTAGTACCATAGTGTTACCGAAATCTCTTGTTAGAGGCACTACCTTAGAGAACACTATAGCATATAGTTTCTCTTATTTCCACTTTTGTCCAACCCTGCAATAGCTTTCCCTTATGTCTTACGGGCAGACGCCTAGGCTTTCACTTCCACAAGGATCCTTTTAGTCCAACCCTGCAATAGCTTTCGCTTATGTCTTACAGGCAGAATCCTAGTCCTACCCTGCGCAGCTTTTCACCGCATCTGATAGGCAGACTTGCTCAGTGGGACTCCAACCCACTGGTGGGACTCCATCCCACCCCTTACCATACACTTATTATAGTGGGACTCCAACCCACTTCCTCTAGTGCACTTACTCACTTACTTTAGTGGGACTCAAACCCACTTACTACAATTAGAAAAAGAAGTGTCTTACCAAAAATCCAGGGAACGTCGCAAAGAGCCTTATGGATCGGGGATCGATGGGTATCCCCGAGAAATCCTCGGTGCCGGCTGGAACCGATCAAGTCCCCGACTCCTCCGGTCTCCTTCAGTGAGGCCCCATCTGGGTCGCTAAAACTGTTACTGAAATCTCGGAATGAAGAACTTATCGACACCAATGTGATGTGTATAAGCAGACACTTCTTTATTGATGGCCGGGTGCGTGAGCGAGTCGTCTCACGATCAACGCACACCAGGTCTCAAAATCAGACTCCATATATAGAAATTATTCATACATATTCATTAAATATTCATGCATAATCATAATATTTCCCATAAATCATTAACATACTCTCCTCCTATATCTGATTCTGCCAGTAAAGATTAGAAAGGTCTAGAAATGGGTCTGGAGTACGATTTGGGTAGGTGGTATATGAGTCGGTGGTCGCGATCTCCCCCTGCCGGAATTACCTTTTACTAAAGTTCACGATTTCTTGGCAGGTAACTACAAGCTGTTCCAATCGACTCTCCCCGGTTTCCATTAATCTTATATTCTGACATTTTAATACACCTCTACATACAGAAGACTGGTCAAATACAAAGAAACCTTTCAAACCCTAAAGTTATTACCTAAGTTTTAACAATGGTTCTAGCCCCTTCTTCTAGCCTTGGTACAGGATGTACAGAAGATCTCATAACAGCTTTTACTGTGCAGCTATAAGTTTCATTTAAAATATTTCTTATCCTTCTATATTTTAATTTTATAAAATGATTTTATAAAATCAATTAATCAATCAAATAAAGTCAATCAATCTTAACTTATTAACAAATCGATAACACTTCTGCTCAATTGTCAGCAACAGCAACCCCCTCCTCCTCACCAGCAGAAGGATTGGAGCAGGAGATGCTCTTCCTGCTCTGCAGGTTACACAAGCCTGCCTCTGCAACAGCACTTCTGTTTTAACTCTTTTTTGCCCTGAATGCAAAACTGCTACTTGTTGCTTTAAGTCTGTGTTCTTACATATCAGCCTTTGCAGGCAAACAGCAAACACCCTGCCATGCATCCAGCATGACTCAGTTGCACCTTCGAGGGGGTACAGGGGTTTGTACAAACTCACCCCAATACTTTAACACTTTCACAGGGTCCTTGATTCTCCACACACACCCCGCTTTAGTTCTTACATACATTAGTACAAGTTTTTATCTTACAACGTGTTTCATTCTGGTTGCTCCACAGAAGGAACCACAACCTGAGCTCTCTCTCTCTTTTATTTTTTTTTTAACACAAATATTTCAACAAGAACATCTTTCTAGTTTAGGTCTCAGGTGTTTGGGGTTTTGTTTGGGTTTTTTTTGTTTGTTTGTTTGTTTATTTTCCCTATCCTTTTCTAGAGCCATAATCAAAGATCAGGTGGTGTTAATCCCACACTCCTTCTGTCACATGAACATATCTGCACACATCACTTCATCCCATTTTCCTCTCGCCTCAAGAATAACATTAACTGTAATAGAACATTATAATTGAGTGTCCCATTTAAGGGCCATGTCTCTCCATCCCCCAATTTATACAAGGGCCACCACTGATTGCAGTACTTAACCAAAGTTCGCTTATTCACGCTTCCCCCAGGTTGCCCCCCCATTTCCTTCCAGTGACTTAAAACACATCCCAACGGACTCTTTCTTACTATTCCACCACTTTGTTATCTCAATCGCTATCCCAGCCACAGACGACTCTAATTTCACTTACAGCAGACCACTCTAATTTCACTTACAGCTCTCTCTCTTATCCCAAGGTGTCCAAACCTTACAGTTAGGGCATTCAATTTCTTGTCCCCACCATACATATAATAATTCTTTACACCTTATACACTTTAAAACATATAGAGGTTCACATTCAGCACTTGGATGTTCAAAACAATAACCACATACCAACATTTACAATATACTTAATACAAAAATGTTCTCACATTTCCAGCATAAATGAGTATAACAATTATTAATAACCTTATAATTATTAATTAAAAGGCCATTTTTCTCCACATTCCAGCTTATAAAGCGGCCACCATTGATTACAATATTTTATCAATGTTTTCTTATTCACGTTCCCACCAGCAGATCCTCTAATATCCTTCCAATGACTTAAAAAACATCCTAAAGGACTTTTCCTTAAAATCCCACCACTTTGTTTTCCTCCCATTTTCCACTTCGCACTAACAGAATACACTTAACACTTACAAAATGCAACATGCAGGTACCTTTCTACAGCAGCATCAAAAACCCACTATTATTACCAAGAGTATAGCCAAAATCACAATAACGATAATCAGAGTCAAACTTCCACACTCAATAAGTCAGAAAACCGTAATAAGCAAAATTACCAAGAATATAGCCGAAAACACAATAGCGATAATCAGAGTCAAATATCCACACCCAATAAGTCAGAAAACCATAATAGGCAAGATCGTACCAAACGAGCCCTATAGGCGAACTTGCCAGGCTCCAAACGGCAATTGAATGCCAACCAAACGGCAATTGAATGCCAACAAAATGAAACGTATACTTAAGGTGCTAGCCACAAAAGTATACACCACCCTGCAGAAGTTTAACTTTTGACTTACGGGCAGTTCCAAATGACCGGTCTACCAACCAACCAAAAAAACCAAAATAAAGAATACCGCCACTTACAGCAATGGGGTCCTCGTCTGCAGCCGCAGTGATCCGTTGAGTCAAGGAGTCCCTCCGGGAAATCCCGGGGGTACCCTAGGGAGTCCTAACCCCAGCAGGTCCTACAGCCCGGCAGAGAGGTGCCCCATTGTTATAGATTTGTTAATAAGTTAAGATTGATTGACTTTGATTGATTATTTGATTTTATAAAATTATTTTACAAAATTGAAATATAGAAGGATAAGAAATATTTTAATGAAACTTATAGTTATATAGTAAAAGCTGTTATGAGATCTTCTGTACATCCGGTACCAAGGCTAGAAGAATGGGCTAGAACCATTGTTAAAACTTAGGTAATAACTTTAGGGTTTGAAAGGTTTCTTTGTATTTGACCAGTCTTCTGTATGTAGAAGGTGTATTGAAATGTCAGAATATGAGATTAATGGGAACTGGGGAGAGTCGATTGGAACAGCTTGTGGTTATCTGCCAAGAAACCGTGAACTTTAGTACAAGGTAATTCCGGCAGGGGGAGATTGCGACCACCGACACATATACCACCTACCCAAATCGTACCCCAGACCCATTTCTAGACCTTTCTAAGCTTTACTGCGCAGAATCGGATATAGGAGGAGAGTATGTTAATGATTTACGGGAAATATTATGATTATGCATGAATATTTAATGAATATGTATGAATAAGCTCTATATATGGTGTCTGATTTTGAGACTTGGTGTGCGTTGATTGTGAGAGGACTCTCTCACGCACCCGGCCATCAATAAAGAAGTGTCTGCTTATACACATCACATTGGTGTCGATAAGTTCTTCATTCCGAGATTTCGGTAACAGTTTTTGTCGACCCAGATGGGACCTCGCTGAAGGAGACCGGAGGAGTCGGGGACCTGATCGGTTCCAGCTGGCACCGAGGATTTCTCGGGAATACCCATCGATCCCCAATCCGTAAGGCTCTTCACGACGTTCCCTGGATTTTTGGTAAGACACTTCTTTTTCTAATTGTAGTAAGTGGGTTTGACTCCCATTAAAGTAAGTGCACTGGAGGAAGTGGGTTGGAGTCCCACTAAAGCAAGTGGGTTAGAGTCCCACTATAAGAAGTGTATTGTAAGGAGTGGGTTAGAGTCCCACCAGTGGGTTTGAGTCCCACTGAGTAAGTTAAGGAGTGGGTTAGAGTCCCACCAGTGGGTTCGAGTCCCACTGAGTAAGTCTGCCTGTCAGACACAGTGAAAGCTGCGCAGGGTAGGACTAAGCATCTGCCTGTAAGATATAAGCGAAAGCTATTGCAGGGTTGGACTAAAAGGCCGTCATAAAGAAGTGTCTGCTTATCTACATCACATTGGTGTCAATAAGTTATTCATTCCGAGATTTCGGTAACACCATCTGGGTCGCCAGATTGATTTAAAGAAGGAAGTCCAAATTTCTTACTGACTAAGTATCCTTTATTGGCAGCGCTGGATGCACGGGGGATCCTTCCACCTAACGTGCATACCCGAAGTGATGAACCATCTCACATTTATACAATAAAACAAATGAATATTCAATTAACGCCTATACATATTCGTTACCTAAACCCACTTACTCTCGCTTTGTATGTTAATTAGCTTATCAGTCCTTTGCCTGGAATGTGGTGGTCTTGCAGGTTTGTAGGTGATTCATGTCCTTGTGACCATCTGATCTTCTCCAGCAAGGAGGCTTAGCTCTCCCTCTAGATAACATTGGAATGTCTCTCATCCTTTCCTCATCCTTTTTATAAATAGCCCCTTTGTTAGAGGAAGAAGGGTAGGCTCTGCTCAAAGCTGTGTGGCTATGTGACCAGACACCACACCCATGACCAGTCACCATACCCACATTTCTTGAGCAGACCTATACAATCACAATCGATGTCCATTGTCCCTATTTCACACCATTTCTCCATATCAACCCCTCGGTGTGAAAGTTAGGAGGAGCGATCTCTCTTGCACCGGGTGCCACAATAAACATACCTACTTTATAACTCTCCTTGAGTTGTAGAATTTGATTCCACATGTCACACCCTGTCCTGGTTTTGACTGTGATAGAGTTAATTTTCTTCATAGTAGCTAGTATGGAGCTATGCTTTGGATTTGTGCTGAAAAGTGTTGATAATGCAGAGATGTTTTAGTTACTGCTGAGCAGTGCTTGCACAGAGTCAAGGCCTTTTCTGCTTCTCTCACCACCCCACCAATGAGTAGGCTGGAGGGGCACAAGAAGTTGGGAGGGGGCACAGCCTGGACAGCTGACCCAAACTAGCCAAAGGGATATTCCATACCACATGACATCATTCTGAACAATAAAAGCTGGGGGAAGAAGAAGGAGGAGGGGGATGTTTAGAATGATGGTGTTTGTTTTCCCGAGTAACCATTATGCATGATCGAGCCCTGTTTTTCTGGAGATGGCTGAACACTTGCTAGCTGATGGGAAGTAGTGAATTAATTCCTTGTTTTGCTTTGCTTGTGTATGCGGCTTTTGCTTTACCTATTAAACTGTCTTTATCTCAACCCACGAGTTTTCTTACTTCTATCCTTCTGATTCTCTCCCCCATCCCACTGTGGGAGGAATGAGCCAGTGGCTGTGTGATGCGTAGTTGCTGTCTGGGGTTAAACCATGACACACCTAGAGAAAAATAAAGGCAAGTGCTTAACACTGAAGAATTCTTTAAATATTTGTCAGGATAGAAGACAATTTGAAGTCAAATTTTACATCATCTCTTACAGTAGAAAGTATTTTTCAGTTAAGTTCTGAATGAAGCAACTTCAGTCACATGTTAAGATCTAGCCCACAGTGTTTGTTCTGAAACAATCTCCCATAGAAATGGTGGTATATAAAGAGTTGAAGAAAGAGAATGCCAAAGAGCAAGAAAATAAATGCCCTGACTCTTATGGTACAGCTGCCTTTGAGTGCAGTCAGCCAGTGTCAGCAGTTATACAGTTGTCACTGTTAAATTGTTTTCTAAATTCTGTCCATTTTTGTTATTGTAGCAAATCTGACCTCATCCTGGTCCCAGGCCAGAACCAAAGAGCTGCTCTATTTACCCACTGTTGATGCAATATCTAAACTCAAAAGGTTTCTAGTAGCTGTTTTGGATGGAGGGGAAGAAAAAAGCAGTGCTAGAACAGCAACTTCTGACTGAAACATAGCTTAAGATACTCACCAGTTTGTCTCATCTAAGTCAGTGAGTAAAGGCTTCTTTTTCTTTTTCTAGAAGCCCATACTTCTGGATCAATTTTCTGTCCTTTTGTTGCAAATTATCTTAAGATCTTAATGAATCTTTTTATAATTTGTGTTTATGTAACAGTTATAAGAACATTTTGATTCTAAGGAGTTAACCTTCATGATGGAATTATGTTAGCACTTATTAACCAATGACGTATGAATCGCTGTGCTGCTTGTTATCCGAGACTGTTACTTGAAGCCCCTATGCTATAGACCATAATACCCTTAGTCTTTACTCTCTAGACCATAACCAGAGCACCCAGGTTCTGTTGTGTATAGGATGAGTTATTGGACTGCTTGGCAAGGCCGATATCCAGCCGTCCAACTTGGCAACAAAACTAACTTTTAAGGTGTCCTGAAGTTAACTACCTTCATTATAATACTAAAAATCACACCCACAGGTCAAGAAGATCCTTGCTCAGGTGAAGACCATTCCCCTGTTCAAGCATAGTAACAGAAAAGGATGACACAGCAAATATTACAATTGCATGCAAATTACTAACCAATCATTGTAACTGGGAGTGTACGACCTTGTAATTCTGCGTATAAATGTAATGGTAAAATTTACACAGGTGTGCTTGATTTGTGGAGATGCCACCGAGCACCCAGTGCTGCAATAAAGGAGTGCCTGCTTCTTAATGCTACATTGGTGTTAAGAGGTTTGATTCCCGATTTCGGTGACAGTGCTCTTTAATGTTTTTATCAATGATCTGGATGAAAGAATCGAGTGCTGATTAAGTAAGTTTGCCAATAATACTAAACTAGGAGGAAATGTGGACTCCCTCGAGGGTAGAGAGGCCTTACAGAGACATCTGGATAGGTTGGGCAATCTCCAACCTTATGCAATTTAACAAGAGCAAGTGATGGATTCTCCACCTGGGATGAGGTAATCCTGGTTGTACATACAAATTCCGGAATGAGAGGCTGGAAAGCAGCCCCATGGAAAGAGCTTTTGGGGTTTGGGTTAATGGCAAGTTGAATATGCGTCACCAGTGCACCCTGGCAGCCAAAAGGGCCAACCATGTCCTGGGGTGCATCAAGCACAGCATAGCTAGCCAGTCAAGGGAAGTGATTGTCCCACTCTGCACTGGTGAAGCCCCTACCTCGAGTACTGTGTGCAGTTTTGGGTGCCTCAATATAAGAAAGACATCAAACTATTAGATGGTGTCCAGAGGAGGGTGACCTAGATAATGAAAGGTCTCAAGGGCAAGGCTTATGAGAAGTGGATGAGGTCACTTGGCTTGTTCAGCTTGAAGAAGAGAAGGTTGAGGGGTGCCCTCATTGCAGTCTACAGCTTCCTCAAGGGGGGCAGTGGAGGGGGAGATGCTGATCTCTCTCTGGTGACCAGTGACATGACATGAGGAAATGGAATGAAGCTGCTTCCAGGGAAGTTCAGACTGGACATTAGGAAAAGGTTCTTCACTGAGAAGGTGGTTGGTCACTGGAACAGGCTCCCCAGGGAAGTGGTCATGACACCAAGCCTTCCGAGTTCAAGGACTGTCTGGATATTTCTCTTAGTCATATGATTTAGTTTTCAGTAGTCCTGCAAGGAGCAGGGAGTGGGACTCTATGATCCTTATGGATCCCTTCCAACTTGAGATATTCTGTGATTCTGCAATTCTATGAGACTTCTCCCCATGCTAGCTTAAGGATCTGGTTCAGTTGATCTGTGCTTATTCAGCCAAACATTCAAGCATGTGATTAACTTTTGGGCATATGATTCAGTCCCTGGGACTCCAGTGGGACTAAATCATGTGCTTAACTTTTAATTTGTGCTGAGGCACTTTGCTGAACAAGTTCAGGGAGTTAGTTCACTGAAATCACTACCTCAAGTTGCTAAAAACAGAGAGAAAGGAGAGAAGAACCAGGCCTGCTCCTTCCCTTTTGGCTGAATCTGTTAATGCCAGCAAAAGCTGGGATACTTAAAAAAACAAAAACCAACACACTTGTTTCAACATTATTTATGGGATAACAGAAATCAGGACAGGAGATCACCATTAAGCAACTGTCTGTCTTAAAAGACACTGCATAAAAAGGTCAACTATGATATTTACTCTGTTTTTCTTCTCCCATGATTTAAAGAACGAAGTCAAAATTTCTTAGTGACTAAGTATCCTTTATTGGCAGTGCTGGATGCATGGGGGATCGTTCCGCCTAACGTGCATGTCTAAAGTAACTAACTATCTTATATTTATGCCATAAAACAATGACTATTCAATTAACGCCTATACATAGTCATTACCTAAACCCGCCTACTCTTGCTTCGTATGTTAATTAGCTTATCAGTCTTTTGTGCTTGCGCAAATTCTTCCAAGAATTGTGGGCAGGGGTCCTCGGGATGTGGGTGGTGGTCTTTGGGAGGAAGGCCATAGGTCTTCCTCAAGGTGTACTTTTCACCTTTTGCCAGAAAATGCTGAGTCGGGTGAGTTACCAGTTTCAACCAGCTCTTGCTATCTGCCTTTCCTCCTTGGGTGTGTTTTAGCTTAGGATGCCGACAGATAACAGGATGTCCACAGCCTCACAAGGTGTCGGCAGACACAATACACAGGGGGTGTCATGTATCCTATATTCATTACATTTTAACTACAAAATTCATTCTATCCTAGAGTGAGTTCATACAATATCACCCATCACTGCAAAATTGTCATAAATGCTGACATTAGAGGTGCTGCTCCATAATGCCAGAAAAAGGAGAATTAGGACTGACCTTTACGATCATCTACTTTGAGCAATTCATATTGTTGATCAGATGAGCATCCAAATTTTTATGTTTTATTTATAAATAACCCAATACTTTTCCAACTCACTTCCTGGTAAAAAGGCAGTATTCAAGCCACAGAAGTCCTTTGTATGTTGCAGTGATCATTATTCTGGGACACTTTGACTGATGCCTACTTGTACACTGAATGTTTTGTTTCCAGCTTGCAGAGGTCTTTCTGGCATGCTTCCCAACAATGTTACTGTGGCTGTGTTTAACAAGCACTTAAAACTCAGAGCATCTATTTATAGCAAAATGAGAATATGTGGCTGTATGTCAAGTGCTACTGAAATCTACAGCCTCCCCCAATGCTGGGGGGGAGAGAAATTCTGCAATTATCAGCAGGAAGTTTCTGGAAGCCTGAAATAATAAGAGTAATAATAGAAATCTAAGTGTGATTTAGGAATGCAAATAGTTTTCCATTCCAGTATTAGGTATCTGTAAATAGTTTAATTTCAGATTTTTTTTTAAAGTTCCAGAAATATGACTATTTGTTTCAGAGTTGCTGGGAAGCAATAGTCAAATACCTCTTGCTCTGGTATGATGCAAAACTCTGTCTGTTTACATAAATTGTAAGGTTATTAATGTGAAAGCCACACTCAAGCCAGCTAGCCAACTTGAGAAAATCCCAGTTAACAGCCCTTAGGACATTAATTTTATGTCTCTTAAGAACAACAGGAAATATAATGGTGTTTCCTAGAGGCTGAGTTTTATAAAGACCTACTGGGTGCATCACCCACAGCAGCACAATCTGCAGCGAATGAAGAGACGTAGCTTAATGCAAGCAAGATTTCGATTTATTGTACACAATCACGAGTTTATATATGTTTTCAGAAGCTGCGCGCTTTAAACAGATTGGTTCTTTAAGCTAAGCATTACATACTAGGCAATCCCTGATTGGTGGTTAACTACAAACAAAGGACACTTTCATCAATTAACAGCAAGGTGTTACCTCTCCTTGGCGCCATCCATTCCTTATTCCCAGCATGACTCATCCTGTTGATTGTTATCTATTTACATTCCTTGTCCTCCCAGGGTTTGTGGCCTACAAGCTCGAGCACATTCCTTTCAGCTGATTGCCACTTTATGGTCCTGATTTCCAGGCCCCCTCCTGCACAATCCACAAAATTTTATGATCTTCATTCTAGCATTCACTCAGCAGTTGGCTTGGAAATCATTGAACCCTGGTTATGTCCTTTACCTCTGTCTTCAGACATAACAATATGCTCACAAATATGAGCACAATATGCTCACTGTGATGCACTCTAAGCGAAAATTTCTTTCCTCCTTCAAGAGTATCTAGGAATCTCACTGTATAATTTGCTGGTGTATCCCCTTATCAGGTTCAGTAGTAAACATCAGATGACTGTGTGATAATTACTGTGCCTGCTGCATTTTATTGATTCATTTTAACAGCAGGAATTGCATCATTTGTTAAAAGAAGTCACTTTTCCTGCCCTCAGAATTCCCATTAAAAATTCAATGATTTAGAGTCCATCACCTTCACTTTCATAATTTCTACAAATGCATTAACACTGAATTTTATAATGTGTTGCATAAAGAAATTATAGGACTGATTCTAGATTGTCAATG
This sequence comes from Falco peregrinus, assembly GCF_023634155.1. Taxonomy (NCBI): domain Eukaryota; kingdom Metazoa; phylum Chordata; class Aves; order Falconiformes; family Falconidae; genus Falco; species Falco peregrinus. Next base: position 25,373,913 of record NC_073743.1, read on the forward strand.
GAACTATTCAGTTGTCACAGAACAATAGCTGAAGTTGCACCCTTCTTGAGATGAAATGAAGCAGCGCTTGCAGCTGTAACCCCCAAAACTTCAACTGTGAGAGATGCAGCATTAGACTATCCTGATTCTGGCCTCAATTAATTAATAAATCTATGCCTGGTTTAAATAATTTTGATTCATCAGGTTCCTGGAGGTTTCACATAATAGAAAAACTGAAAGCAGACTAATTTCTGCAAATACAAATTTTTTTCCTCATAAAGTGGCCTCAAATGCAGTATTGCAAAGGTAAAATGCAATGAAGAGTGTTCTTTGCCTATTATATAAATGAAAGCCTATCAATAATTGGATTCAAACTCCACCATCCCTGCCTCCCATTCCTGTTGCGCATACTAGACCTTGAGGTAGATGGGACTATTTGGAGCAAACCAAACTGCAGGAAGAATAGTCAAATAAAGTAAACTTTATCAAACCTCATCAATTAGCATAAGGGTATGTGGAAGGTGGGAGCATCTGCTTCATTAAGGTTATCCAGTCAAGGAACATTCAATGTAAATGTGAAAATATATAAAGGTGAGTAGGATTTCCCCTTTGACAGGGATATCAAAGCTCTTATATCTGGTTACTCCATTTTGTGAAACCACACCCTCAAGATGCTATTCAGTAAAGCAGCTAGGCACATGCTTCAGTGCTTAAACCCATAACACCTTGAGTGTAAGGGGGCAGATCTAGTGGTTTAACCCCAGCCGGCAACTAAGCACCACACAGCCGCTCGCTCACTCCCCCCACAGTGGGATGGGGGAGAGAATTGGTAGGGTAGAAGTAAGAAAACTCGTGGGTTGAGATAAAGACAGTTTAATAGGTAAAGCAAAAGCCGCACACGCAAGCAAAGCAAAACAAGGAATTCATTCACTACTTCCCATTGGCAGCCATCTCCAGGAAAGCAGGGCTCCATCATGCATAGTGGTTACTTGGGAAGACAAAACACCATAATTCTGAACGTCACCCCCTTCCTTCTTCTTCCCCCAGAGTTATATGCTGAGCATGATGTCATATGGTATGGAATATGCCTTTAATGAGTTGGAGTCAGCTGTCCTGGCTGTGTCCCCTCCCAACTTCTTGTGCACCCCCAGCCTACTCATTGGTGGGGTGGTGAGAGAAGCAGAAAAGGCCTTGACTCTGTGTAAGCACTGCTCAGCAGTAACTAAAACATCCCTGTATTATCAACACTTTTCAGCACAAATCCAAAGCATAGCTCCATACTAGCTACTATGGAGAAAATTAACTCTATCATAGCCATAAGCAGCACAGAGGCACAAGAGGCTAGGAGGAGACACAGCCAGGACAGGTGACCCAAACTGGCCACAGGGATATTCCATACTATATGACATCATGCTCAGTATATAAACTAGGGCGAAAGCTGGCTGGGGGCTGCTGCTCAGGATCTGGCTGGGCATCGGTCAGTAGGTGGTGAGCAACTACATTGTGCATCACTTGTTTTGTATATTCTAATTCTTTTATCTTTATTATTATTATTATTATCCCTTCTATTTCTGTCCTATTAAACTGTCTTTATCTCAACCAATGAATTTTACTTTTTTTTTCCTGATTCTCTCCCCCATCCCACTGGGGAGGAGGAACTGAGCGAGCAGCTGTGTGGTGTTTAGCTACATGGGTTAAACCTTGACAGTCCTTTTTTAGTGCCCAATGTGGGACACAAAGGCTTGAAATAATAACAGATATGACCAAAGCATGTTAAAATAAATTTGTTGTAAGCATTCATTATATTAGTTTAATAGTTGCTGGTCACAATGTTGATTTATCTGCTCACAGAGTTGTTGCGCTTGTTCTCAGGGTTGTGTTATGTAACACCTTATTTGCTGTATATGTTCCCTATTGTGCTGTTTATCATCTCTGGGGGCTGCGTTAAGGTTATAATTTTGTTGCACTTTGTAACACTGGCTTATGATATGATAAAATTGCTGGTCATGAGACTAATCTGGTATTTGTACTCAGCATGGCCATCATCTCTGTACTTCAGGAGCCATGTCTTGGAAACTATTAATAATTACACCTTTTACCTTTTTTTCTCAGAGAGCCAATCTATGGGGGAGATATCCTTCCCCCATTCTCTCCTCCTCCTCCAGGCTAATTACAGTAGCTCTTGAGAGTTTTGAATACCCTTGGGATGTTCAAACCAACATGTTCCTATTGTTATGTCTCCTGAATGTATTTCAGGTCTTGTATAGGGTTAAACAACTATTTAAGAACGCCACCCAGAGATCTGCCCTGAGGCTGGATAGTTATGAGTGGCAGGGTGTGTGGGATAGTATGGACAAGTGCCTAGAACAGTGGTCACTTCCAACATTTTGGAATTTCATCCCTGAACAAGTGCAGAATCCGGAAAAACTAGTAAAATATTTGGAAAAAGTATGCTGTCACCCTGGCAATTCCAGAGAGGCACAAATCACTGCAATGTGCTGGGGCCTGGCCCATGCCTACTGAGCCCTATTCAACACTATAGAGTATTCCAAGGGGAAGAGAAGGTCTCTGGATCTGACGACAAAATAACAGTCACTGTGGCTACTTCAACCCCAGACACCGCAGCTGAACCAAAGAACCTACCTGTGCGGGTATCAGTCACCCCTATACACAAGAAGAAATATTGGAAGTCATCTCGTTTAGTAAGGAATGAAGGAGCGTTTCTAAGAGGTAGCAGGTGGAAGAATTGGACAAGGCAGACTACTCTGAAGCAGGGCCATCATGAGAACATGAGGAGGAAGAGAGGTGGCTGCTAATCAGGGAGGAGGAAGAGGAAGAACTCATAAATGAGGTGGTAACCACCCTGATCCCTATCCCTGAGTGAGCTGCAAGATATGCAAAAATATTTCAGACATCGTCCAGGTGAGCACATTGTCACCTGGCTGCTCCAATGTTGGGATAACGGGGCGAGTAGCCTGGAATTAGAGGGTAAGGAATCCAAACAGCTGGGATCCCTTTCTAGGGAAGGCGGCATTGACAAAGCAATTGGAAAAGGGGCAAAAGTCCTCAGCCTCTGAGGGTGATTCCTGTCAGGCATGAAAGAAAGGTATCCCTTCAAGAAAGATGTTATATATCACCCAGGCAAGTGGACCACCATGGAGAAAGGTATCCAGTACCTGAGGGAATTATCCGTGTAGGAGGTGATTTATGATGATCTGGACAACAAGCAATTATCCAAAGATGCAGATGAAGTCAGATGCACAGGACCCATGTGGTGGAAATTAGTACAGAATGCACCACTGTTGTATGCCAACTCATTGGCAGTAATGACTTGGAAAGACAGAGAGAGACAAACAGGGAATGAATTGGCTGGCCAACTTCAGAAATACGAAGAAAGTCTCTCTTCCTCCCTCATCTCAGCTGTGGAGAAACTGGTCCAGTGACTCGACAAGGACAGATCCTACATCCCAAATGTACAGACCCGCATCTCAGCTATTAGAAGTAAGTGTTCCTCTGCTCAAGAAAAAGGATATAGTGGGTACACACCATGGAGTACCCTGTGGTTTTATCTATGGGACCACAGAGAGGACATGAGGAAGTAGGATGGAAAATCTATCTTGACCCTAGAGGCATGGGCACATGAGTTGCAAGGAAAAACAAAAACAAAAGGAGTAGCTGCTCCAGTCTCCAGTGGGAAGTTTTCCAGAGTGGAAGGGCTGATCTTACTTCTGATCTTGATGAAGGGACTTTGATTTGTATTTACAAGTGAGTACAGAATCCTATGACCAGGATTAGAGGGGCCCTGCCTCCAGCCAGGTGGAGGACAGGGACAACAAGGTTTACTGGACTGTGTGGATCAGATGGTCTGGCACATCAGACCCATGGGAGTATAAAACTCTAGTAGACACCAATGCACAATGTACCCTAATGCCATCAAGCTATACAAGGAAAGAACATTTCAGGAATGACAGGGGGATCCCAACAGCTAACTGTATTAGAGGTTGAAATAAACCTGACTGGGAAAGAGTGGCTGTCCTGGTTTCGGCTGGGATGGAGTTAATTTTCTTCTTAGTAGCTAGTACAGTGATGTGTTTTGGCTCTGATGTGAGCCAAAATGTTGATAACACACTCATGGTTTTAGTTGTTGCTAGATAATGTTTATACTAAGTCAAGGACTTTTTGGTTTCTTAGGCCCTGCCAGCAATAGCCCTTGGGCTGGTCCAGACTGGGCAAAATGTAAAGAATGTGCTCTACACCGCAGCTGGGGAGAATGAAATGGCCCTACCTGGAGCCTCTGGCAGAAAGCACCAGGGGAAACTTGAGGACAACATTTGGGCTTTTGGAGCCAGGTATATAGAGGATCAGAGGCCTGCTATACTCCAACTGAAAAAGATATTGGCACCTTATGAAGGGGTTTGAGCTGCTTCAGAAGTGATTGGTACTGAAGCGCAGCTCCTCTTGGCGTCCCGGTTACCAGTGCTGGGCTGGATATTTAAAGGGAGAGTTTCCTCTAGACATCACGCAACTGATCCTACATGGAGTAAGTGGATCGCGCTGATTACACAATGAGCCAGTTTGCAGAAATGAAAGCTATTCAGCTTGCTTTAGACATTGCAGAAATAGAAAGATGGCCAATACTTTACCTCTATACTGACTCATGGATGGTGGCAAATGCCCTGTGGGGGTGGCTGCAGGGATGGAAGCAGAGTAACTGGCAGCACAGAGGTTAACCCACTAGGCTGCCACATTATGGCAAGATATTGCTGCTCAGGTGGAGAACCTGGTTGTAAAAGTAGGTCATGTAGATGCTCACATACCCAAGAATCAGGCCACTGAAGAACATCAAAACAACCAGCAGGTGGATCTGTCTGCTAAGAATGAAATGGTTCAGATGGATCTGGACTGGAAAAATAAGGGTGAATTATTTACAGGTTGGTGGGCCCATGAGACCTCAGGCCATCAAGGAAAAGATGCAACATATAGATGGGCCCGAGATCGAGGGGTGGACTTGACCACGGACACTATTGCACAGGTTATCCATGAATGTAAAACATGCTGCAGTCAAGCAAGCCAAGCAATTAAAGCAGCTCTGGTATGGAGGACAATGGCTAAAACATCAGTATGGGGAGGTCTGGCAGATTGACTATATCATACTCTCACAGACCTGCCAAGGCAAGCGCCATGTAGAAGCAACCACTGGATGGCTGGAAACATATCCTGTGCCCCATGCCACTGCCCAGAACACTCTCCCGGGCCTTGGAAAGTAACTCTTATGGAGACATAGCACCCCAGAAAGAATTAAGCCAGACAATGGGACCCATTTCCGAAACAACCTCATAGACACCTGCACCAAAGTGCATGGCATTGAGTGGGTATATCACATCCCCTATCATGCACCAGCCTCCAGGAAAATTGAACGATACAATGGACTGTTAAAGACTACACTGAGAGCAATGGGTGGTGGGACATTCAAACATTGGGATATACATCTAGCAAAAGCCACCTGGTTAGTCAACACTAGAGGATCTGCCAGCAGAGTTGACCCTGCTCAATAAAAGCTTTTGTGTACTGTAGAAGGGGATAAAGTTCCTGTAGTGCACATAAAAAATATGCTTGGGAAAACAGTCTGGGTCATTCCTGCCTCAGGCAAAGGCAAACTCATTCATGGTATTGCTTTTGCTCTCGGACCTGGGTGCACTTGGTGGGTAACGCAGGAGGATGGGGAAGTCTGATGTGTGCCTCAAGGGGAGTTCATTCTGGGTGAAAATAGCCAGTAAATCAAATTGTATGATGTTAATTGTTATATAACACTATATATTGTCACTTCTATGTGCTTGTGGCTCCTGTCTCTGCCATTACGGATTCAGAGATCTGCACTTGACTTCCTTCCAATTCCAGATTAAGGAAGAATGAACTCTGAAGAAACCAGATGAGAGCAGTGGCCATGATAGAATCAGAACTGGCTTCAATATGCAACAAGCCAATACCTTGCACCAACTTTCCTGCCTTGAAAGACTGTTATTGATATGTAAGGGTTAAAAGAATAAGAGATTGGTCAACTTTGATGAGTTGGCAGGGGTTCACTAACCTTTGTACAATGTGCTAACATCTGTAAAATGTAGGGAAATACTTAGTTGCTACATATTTGTGATCTGGGAGTTTAGACAAGGGGATGTAGAACCATAAGTGTATGTCATAAATAACCTTGGACAATGGTAAATAAGCACTGCAAAGGAAGATATAAGTTTTCTTTAACTGGATAACAGGATGGTATGTTTCAGAACAATAGGATAAGAATTTTTTAATTCATCAGAAATGAACTGCGCATGCGCAAGAGACCCCAGGTTGAAAGTTTATGCTGATGAAGACTTTGATCCTTCATCAGAAGACCCTCTGAGAAGATCCTCAAAGTGGCAGCACGTGTGCGGGAGGAGGTGGAAAAATATGTAAAACATTTCAGGGAAATAGTTTGAATATGTATTAGTTTTCTGGGAATTTGAATATGTATTAGTTTTCGTGGAAATGTTATGCATATGTATTATACTGTAGCATAAAAATAGTAAGAACCGGAGCTGGGGTATACATACTAGGAGGAGCGATCCCCTATGCACCTGCTGCATGCAAATAAAGAATACCTGCTTAATAATGACTATGTTGTTATTGATTTTTATCTCAGAATCCTGGCCCAGCTGTACCTAGCCTTCCGCCTCAACAAGGAGTGCTAGAAAGCAAGGGGACTTGGAAACTCTGGTTTTTGTATCATTATGACAGATGGATCCCAACTTCTTGAACTAAATGAACTCAACGGACTTTTAGAGGGATGGTCCATGGACTAAGGGAATGATATCTGTGTTTGTATCAAAAGACAGGAAAGGTGATGGTGTATCGGAAAGTGTAGCATGAAGTAAATGGTATGGAATAAGGGGTGGATACTGTCCTGGTTTCAGCTGGGATAGAGTTATTTTTCTTCTTAGTAGCTGGTACAGTGCTGTGTTTTGGATTTAGGATGAGAATAATGTTGATAACACACTGATGTTTTAGTTGTTGCTGGGTAATGTTTATACTAAGTCAAGGTCTTTTCAGTTTCTTAGGCACTGCCAGTGAGAAGGTTGGAAGGGCACAAGAAATTGGGAGAGGACACAGCCAGGGTAGCTGACCCAAGATAGCCAAAGGGATATTCCATACCACAGAACATCATGCTGAGAATATAAACTGGAGAAGGTTGGCTGGGGTGGGCCAATCACTGCTCAGGAACTGGCTGGGCATCGGTCAGTGGGTAGTGAGCAATTATGTTGTGCATCACTTAGGTTTTTTTCCTTTTGGATTTTATTCCTCTCTCATTAAAATTGTTATTATTATAATATTTTATTTAAATTATTATTCCTTTAATTCATTATTAATAATTAATTATTAATAATTATTCTTCTCTCAACCCATGAGTTTTACCTGTTTCCCGATTCTCCTCCCCATCCTGCTGGCATGGGGAGGGAGTGACCAACTGCATGGTATTTAGTTGCTGGCTGAGGTTAAACCATGACAGGGTTGTATTTTACAGGCACTCTCAGTAGATCTGCTGAGTGACTTCTTATTTGTATCTGGTTGGCCATTGTTTGTGAATCTGTCCTTAATAAGGATTCTAAACCCCACTGAACTCACTGGGAATCTGGTTGATGAAAGGATTGGATCAGACCCTTGATTTCATAGAATAGAATCATAGAATCATTTAGGTTGGAAAAGACCTGTAAGATCATCAAGTCCAACCGTTAACCTAGCACTGCCAGGTCCATCACTAAACCATGTCCCTAAGTGCCACATCTGCACATCTTTTAAATACCTCCAGGGATGGTGACTCAACCACTTCCCTGGGCAGCCTGTTCCAATGCTTGACAACCATTTTGGTGAAGGAATTTTCCCTAATATCCAAGCTAAATTTCCCCTGGTGCAACTTGAGGCCATTTCCTCTCATCCTATCACTTGTTACTTGGGAAGAGACCAACACCCGCCTCACTACAACCTCCTTCCAGGTAGTTATAGAGCATAAGAAGGTCTCCCCTGAGCCTCCTTTTCTCCAGGCTGAACAACCCCAATTCCTACAGCTGCTCCTCATAAGACTTGTTCTCTAGACCCTTCACCAGTTTTGTTGCTTTCTTTGGATGTGTTCCAGCACCTTAATGTCTTTCTTGTAGTGAGGTGCCCAAAACTGAAAACAGTATTCAAGGTGTGGGCTCATCAGTGCTGAGTACAGAGGGACGATCGCTTCCCTAGTCCTGCTAGCCACTCTATTTCTGATACAAGCCAGGATGCTGTTGGACTTCTTGGCTACCTGGGCACACATATTCAACCAGCTGTCAACCAGCATCCCCCCAGGTCCTTTTCTACCAGGCAGCTTTCCAGCCACTCTCCCTCAAGCCTATAGTGTTGCATGGGGTTGTTGTGACCCTAGTGCAAGACCCAGCACTTCTCCCTGTTGAACCTCATAGAACTGGTCTTGGCCCATCAATCCAGCCTTTCCAGATCCCTCTGCAGAGCCTTCCTACCCTCAAGCAGATCAACACTCCTGCCCAACATTGTCATCTGCAAACTTACTGAGAGTGCACTCAATCTCCTCGTCCATATCATTGATAAAGATATTAAACAGAACTGGCCTCAATACTGAGTCCTGGGAACACCACTTGTGACCAGCTGTCAACTGGATGTAACACCATTCACCACCACTCTTTGGGCTTGGTCATCCAGCCAATTTTTTACCCAGCAAAGGGTACACTCATCCAAGCTATAAGCAGCCAGTTTCTCCAGAAGAATGCTGTGGGAAATGGCGTTTATTTCCAATATAAACAATTAAAAATTTAAACAAAGAAATTTTAAAAAGCTCACTGAATTTGAATTTCAGTGGAAATGTTTGCCATGAATGGAGAATATTAAAGTTTTGGCCCATATGAGTATATTCTATGCTTACTTCTCCATTCTTTTCCTCTGTTTCAGCTACTTTTGTGGTGTTACAAGGTGCAAGGGATTAAAAGGCACAATAGAAGGGACACCTGCAGTTTCCAATTGATTTTTATAGATAGTAATATCCTTTTGAGTAGATTATTTTACAATCTTGATAAAAAATTATATTCGTCCTACAAAGTTCCATAGGAGTTTACAGGAAGATACACAGACTGTTGACAAATATTGAATCCTATTGGACATAGCTGAGAAGTACACCATTGCTTGCTGTGCAAAATGAACCATATATGTTTTCTCAGTTACAGTACCAGGGTATCCAGGAGCAATATTATTAGCCATACACTACAGAAAAGTTTTGTACACAAAGCCTGTATAGAATTTTTTGTAAAATCTGTGGGATTTAAAAAAGAGGTTTCTCTTTTTGCAGTACCAATGAAGTAGTTACTAATGTTCTGATTTGCTTTGTTTGCACTCTGTATTCTTCCATTTATTTAATTCTGATTCCTATACACTTCTGATATCCACAGCCAGTAAACAGGAAAATATAGACAAGATAATTCAGAGAGACAGAGGAGAAAGAAAAGTAGAAAACATGGAGAAAGTAATGCGTGCATTATCTTATTAACCTACCTACAGCAAAGTCACTATAAGTTTGATGTGGTCTGTTACTAGCAGAGGAGAAGCTCATTTCTGTAACTGCAGGCAGGAGAAAGCCTTGATTGGAGCTTGGACAAAAGTGGAAATACTGTATTGAATACTCATAGCTTTTAGGTGAGAAATTGGAGTCCTGAGCCTGAGCTCAGTTTCCTCATGCATCCACTGATGATGACAAGGCACAAAGAGGTCGCCTTGAGTAGAGCCTTGATTTCATCATCAGTTTAGACTGATGTAGGAAGGCACATAAGGGACTAATATGGCAGAAGGTATGATCTGTATTGAAGTCATGTTACCATTTGCAGGAATAACAACTCAGTTGCAAGTTACACTTTTATGTGAGTAGTTACCATCATTCAACCACTTCTGGGATGGGACTGAGCAAGTATTGCTTCCAGTACTGCTCAACTTGGGAGAAAAGGAAGTGAAGGGGAAAAATTTCCAGTCTATAGAAAGCCACATAAAGTAAAGCTGACAGCATGCTCTCTAACTTGAAATTTGACCAGAAAAGGAGAGTGAACACATCTATGATTTCAAAAAGCTCTATGAAACTTTTAATCACCATAGGTGGCAAGGGACTAATTTTTTCTCATCATATATACTTTGGATGCAATTATCTTTTATATAGAATTCATCATCATATTTAAATGCTGACATCTATGAGGCAGTTATATTTCCCATGAAAGGAATAAGAAAGCATGAAGGAAATCCAAGGGTTTGTGAAAATAAGTTTGTGGCAGTGAGCTGGTTCAATTGACCAGGCATACCTTGCAGCACACTGATCTGTTTCTGTAACAAGCACAAACACTTAAAACTCTATCTTAATGAGGCCTGAAGTACTTCTTTACCCTTGCAAGCAAAACTGAAGAGGCTGATGGTCTTAGGTCTGCTATCAGCAATAAGCCAGCCAAGGTAAGATGCTTCACATTCACCTTGCCTGGAGGCACAGACTGCTTCATACTTGTTGGGGCCATGACCTGCTTTGTGGAACAGCCCTGACAGCACAGCTCTGGGAAAGAAGCGCACAAGCTGTAGCTGTGCTAAGTGCAAGTAAAGGATTTACCCCACTGCCTGAGGTGAGGTACAGAACAGAACACTGTCATCAAAAGAAAAAGAACATGCAGGGAAGAGGCATGCACAGACTGACTGGCAGCTTGACATGTCTGGAAACTGTAATGACATCAGCATTTGTTCCCAAGAAGTCGATAGGTGACTGATGTTGGAGATGAATGTAGATTTCCTAAGTGAGAAAAAAGAAATGAAGAAAACAGACATCACAGCAAAGTGATTAAAACTATGGGGCCATACAGGAACATCTCAGATTAAAATGCATGTAGAAACTAGTCATTGCCATAGGAGACATGAACTTGGTGGAGCCTGGTAGAGCAACAAGAATCTAAGACAACAACCATAATTTAGAAAAGACACCAGTGAAGCTTGCATCATGTGATGAAATGCTGTGGTCTTTAAAAGGTACAGTTTTAGCACAGTAAATGAAAATTTAACCACTTAGTCATATGTTACCCTGAAAATACACCCTGTATACGTTAATACTTGAATGTGTGGAAAGAAGGGTCTGTCAGGGCATGAATATAGTATCTATGCCAGAAAATATGAAGAATAAAAAATTAATCAAATTAAGTTATATGAACATGCAAAAGTTAACTCAAGCTCTAGCTAGTTGCAAAGCTCACTTTCTGCTTTGCTCTAAGCCTTTGATAACATTTGTTATTCCACAGCAGAAGTGATTGCTGAATGGAGACAGGATATTTCACAACAGGCATTATACCGCTACTGCTCTCCCTGCACTCCTGCAGACCTAAATACAGGAGTCAGTGTGAACCTGGTGGTGCATGTCCAATAGAGCTCATACATTTTCCCCATTAGTGGTATTCTCCAATCTGTCCCATGATTCATTCAGTTTCTGCTGTACCCATTGGCAGTGTGTTATTGCATAGCATGATACTACAGAGGACTGACTGGTATCAGTGAAGCTTCTAGAAAAAGCTTATATGTTAAACAGCTCGAGCTTTTATGAAAATTCACAAGCCTCCATACTACACTGACACCTGCAGATTTTTAATAGCTTTTGATAAGCTAAAGTTCATTTTGCAGTGATATTCTTTTTTAAGACTTGAAAATTAAAATGAAAGTAGCTGGCAATTTCCAGTAACTATCCAAACTGCCTGCAAGTCTAAAGATAGCCTCATAGGGTCTGGGTGGAGTATGTGTGAGAAATGTATAAATAAACTCTGTATTGCTGTTGAAGGCTCAAAAAATTGGAAGAACCAAATGATGACTTTCTCACAGCAGCAGAAATTAAGCTACAGGGGAACTTCCTATTTGTGAGGTTGCAAAAAATAAATGGGATTGATAGTTATCCTATCCTATCTGAACACCACAAGAAGTGAAACGATAACAACACATCCAGTTCATTCCACTGTGTCAGTCATTGTACAATGCTCATCCCGCTGGAAACGCTACATCCAGGGAGCACTCTGTGATGACTGTGCACAGAGCATCATCAACTTGGTTGCAGTCCTTGGGATGCTTTTGTCCTTAGGCAGCATGATATTGCCTCTCCCAGCACCTGGGAGAGGAGCAGGACACTACTGATTGCAACTCTTATTCGTACAGTAAGAACAGACAGACATTGCTTCCACATCCCTGTGATTAGTGGATGGATGATTAATGCACACTGGTATGGTTGGATGTTTTATTATCCCTGATACAACATTAATTGCTGTTTTTCATACAGTTGGTCCCATGGCTGTAAACAGAGTTAATGATGATGCCCATAGTGTTCTCAATTCTGATCACTTTAAACAGGTACCAGGTCTCTGGCCAGTCCGGGAGAAGCCATTACACCCACTTTTATACCCAAACTTTTGTGCCACCCATCACCTCACCAAAGAAATTAGGTCCGTCTGGTTGCAACCACGGGCAAACATAAGAAAAACTGAGACTAGGAAAGGGTGAGGAAAGATGTTCTCCTTAGTGTTTGACTGTTTATATTGTCTTTTTTTTTTTCTCTTCTCAGTACCCAAATCAATACTCAGAAGTTGGTGTTAATAGGCAGTAGATTAAATGAAGTAAAAATTCCTGCTATGAGCACATAGTCAGCTCTTCACCTGCCGTGAGAATGTCTCTGACTGGGCTGGAGACAAAGACCATGCTGGTGCTGGAAAGAGTGCCTGGAACAGATCCCTATGACACGGCTATCACCTGCACAGCCAGTTTGTGGACACTACAAGCTGGGAGGAGGCAAAAGAGATCTGTGGGGAGTGACCAAGCCCTGAGGGATGATGCAACTCAAGGGCACTCAAATTTTGGGTCCCATCCAATGCTTCTCCAGTGCAAACCCTGCCAAGCAAGCAGAAAAAGTCACTTTATCTATTTTTAAACTGAATTTAATTTGATTGATCCATTAAAATTTTGGGAGGCAATTCCATTTCCAGTATTTGCTGAGCAGATCCAAATATGGTTATTGGTAAAAGAGCAAATGAAAGTAAGTCAGACTTGCTAATTCCTTTATTTATTTTTATTCTACTTTGTACTTGTAAGATTACATTAACATTTGCTCACTAACTAAAATACAGATTTTTAAAAGAAAAATGCAACATTTTCTGAAATGCCTTCTTGAGTTCATCTGAAAAGAATTCTGGGAGAGATGATTACAAACCCCTCAAGTTGAAAAGCTTTATAGTCAAGCACTGACCACAAAGCCTGCAGTCCAAATTCAGATCTCAGAGCAGCATAAATCTAGTGTAATACCAGTGGTTTTGGTGGAGCTACTTTAGTTTTACACAGCAGTAACTGGGAATTGAACTTGGAACTTTGCCTTTAATTTTGTCCAAAAATGTGAAAGTAGAAAAAGGTATCCTTTTGTCATAGAGTCCCACAGGAGTTCAGTCATCACATTGAATCATTTCCCAAGTCTCTCCCCACGCCTTCCCACAAAAAACATGCAACTCACAAGATCCTTAGTGTTTTTTCAGCTCAGCTAGAAAGACAAAAATAAAGCATAGTTTGCCTGATATCCACAGAGGTTAAACATAGGTGCAAAATGTTTGCAGTGTGAGACATTTGATAACCTTCTTTACAATGGTATTGTAAAGATCAGTTAGTTAATGTTCAAAGGCTTTTCAAATGTGCAGGTGAATTATGACAGCTATTACATTAATAATCATCATAAAATGTCTTTAAGTTAATAGCAGAGCTCTGGGTATGTGTTCTTTGATCTTTGCTAAGATTGAAGGCTCAGGTTTAAATCACAGCATAAAGTCACGGTACTCAGGGAATCTGTGGTGAACATCTAGTACCCAGGATGTGGTTAGAGGCCTCAGCATCTTTTAGAGTGGTATGTTTAGTGTGAGGGCTTGTCTGCATAGGGACTTACCCCTGATTAACTCCATGTGTGGACACTCCTATTCCAGCATAGTGGGTGGAGAACAAGGCCTTAGGCTTGAGTAGCGTTGTCTCCTTCTCAGTATTATCCTTGGCCATGACCCCAGTGATGGGTCTACACATCTGCTGAGAACAATATGGCAAGTGAACACAAGGATCAACTTCCCAGGAAGTAGAAAGAACCCATAGGCTGGGGTGCTCTCTGAAACAAAAGTGTGCCATGATTGCTTTTACATACAGGAGTATGGCAGGCTTCCCCAAATTGCTATGCATGAGAAAGAAAATTGGAACCAACTGTGTCCACATGTGCCATAAATAGAATGCATTTCTCAAGGAAACAGCAAGCAAAAATAGAGTAAAATAATCTTCATCTCTATTTACATATTACTGATGCCAGAAGAAAGCATTAGAAAGGACAGTGGAAGAGGATTATTCTTATTAGAAGAACAAAGCATTAACAGGGATGTTGACCATGGTATTAGGGCATTATAAATCTTGACAAAGAAAGAGCAAGTCTGTGACAACAGATGAAACTTCAAGAGCAGCATTATGGTTATTTGGAATAGCCTGAAGAGTTTAGCTGGAAATCCACCTACTGTGGCATACAGTCAGGATGAGCTTATGAACTTCAAAATCCTTTAAGGAAGAAGTTTATAAAACTGAATGAAAAAGAGAATAAAGTGTTTTATTAGAATATCTTCTGCTGGACTGTGGAATTTAAATGGTGGATCCTCAAAGGAAAGAAACAGCCCAACCTAATACATAGGCATCAGCATGACCTTATGGCTATAACCTTCTTGGGTTTAGTTTTTGCAGTATAGATTGCTGGGTTTTTTCATCATTGTTATCAGCTGGCTACTTGTTGCAGCTAGAGCACACTTTACAATAGTTGTGTTGTGTTATTATAAGAATGCTTGCTATAGGAAGAAGGAAATGAAAAGCAAGGCTATAGCATTTTGAGAGGCTCTTTGCTTGTCTTTTGAGGATACTGAGGACTACACGTCTGCAAATTTTTCCTTTCCAGTGCTGCAGGGTGAGACATAGGCACAATAAATAGGCTGTTTTATTGAGATATTTTCATGGGGGATAAGATTTCTGCTTTCTCTACACACACTAAAGAAATTGGATCTGCTTAAAAAACAAGGCAAGCAGGGTATTTCTGAGCTAGTCTTACTCATCTTTCTGAAGTAATTTTATCACTGTGCATGCAAATCTTGAAAGAAGTTGTTAGTGTCTGTGAATAGACTGGCTTTCTTGTAATGCTAAACAGCAGAAAAGGAATTTGGATTTACAGTGAAGGCAGGGAAATAGCAGCCAGCCAGCCCAGTGGTGCAGCCACTGATAGTATGGATCCATTTCTTACATCTCTTGTGGCAGGCTCGAGTAGTTACTTCATTTGGTAGAGTAGTGTTGGGGTCTGCAGTGGGTCTGCAGACAAGTTAGTTGACTTCAAAGACTTAGCCGTGTACCTTTAAGATGGCCACAAATTGTCAGGTATGTAAACAGGATGTGAAGAACCGGAACTTAGAACCGCAGCATATGGGCACCTACAGCAAGAGCAAATAGCAAGCAAGAAGGACACAAAAACCTATCAGGGTCTGACACCTGTACTGTCTAAGATATATAAATAGTTTGTATAAACAATAAAGGCCATTTTGTCCAAACCCAGCCACACAGACATGGTGTTTTTTCAGTCCACCTCGACTTGCGCCACCACATTTGGTGACCCCGATGTGCCAATGTGATCCCAGTAAAGAGTATCAAAAAGAGACCCTGAGACTGTGCCGATCTGACCCCCGTAAGGGGTGTCAGGAGCAGATCCTGAAACTGTGACCAGCGGGTTGCTGGGGAGGCAGAGCCTGGTGAAGCGGAGTAGCGCAGCGAGCGGCTGCAAGGTCCCAGGAGAACTGACACCGGTAAGGTGAGCCACCAGGGACAACATGGGGACTAAGTTATCTAAAGAAGATACCATAGTGCTATCAATGTGGAAATTAGTATTAGAGAAGCGTGGAATTACTTTAGATGGGCTTCAGTTAAAAAATATGTTATTGTGGGCCAAAACACATGGAGTGGAAGCATCCCCTGTGACTGCTCTTAGTGTGTCAACCTAGGACAATTTAGGATCAACACTGTCAGAAGCTCTGGCAAAAGGGGACAGAGAGGCGTCGGGGATTTTGCTTACATGGGGACTGCTTAGACATGTTGTAGGGGGCTTCAAAAATTCGCAAGACGCAAATGGGGGCTTGCAAAATCAGCAAAATGCGAGTGGGGGCTTGCAAAGTCCACAAGACGCAAGTGAGCTTGCAAAATCAGTAAAATGCGAGTAGGGGCTTAAAAAGTCAGCAAAATGCAAATGAGGGTGTATCATTCAAACCTCCCCTGTATCCCCCTCCAGAATACAGACAAGAGGATGAGGGGTGGGGGAGGGGAAGAGTCTGTGTCCCTTACCAGACGCCACTCCCCAATGCCCCGAATTCCCTAAATCTCTCCAACTGCATGGACTTATACTCGATGTAATAAGTAACTAAGGGTAATTTAGTGATCAATCAAGTTAAGCAAGAGGAACGAACCCATTGTGGTGGTCTTGAGAACTTCCTGTTTAACAAGAAGAGACACGTCCACAATGTTATCTTGCTACACCAAACATGGGAACGTCCTGTTTGACAAGAAACCATGATAACAGAAGAAGCAGAGGGGCGTACCAAAAATGTCAGAAGCCACCTCGGTGAAGATAAAAAGAGCTGCTCAGCTTGCTTGAATTTGCAAACCTTAGGTGGAGCTGCAACTCCCTGGCCGCCCAGCACGCTATTTTTGCTTTCCTACCTTAATAAATATTTAGTTAATTTATTTGGACTCAATTTATTTCAATTTAATTATAACACTCGATACAGATTACGAGGACGAGGACGACAAGCAGAAACCTCGGCGGACCGATACCAGCACCCCTGACTCCCCCCAACATTTGTGTCAGCTCACACTCCTTCCTCCGGCTGTCCCACCCGCCCCCTTGGCTCCGGCCCTGCCTGTGCAGGATGGAAATGCCGAAAACCCGGATTTGGGTCCAGCTACGACGTTATCAGGCACAGGCTGTGATGAAGTTGGAAGTGGTAAAAATTCAGTTTCCAGTGGTACAGTAATGACGCGCGACCCTCGGCGATTTTGGCAGGCTGTAAGAGATGGGGCATTAAGAGAGGGAAACTGGGATTTAGTAGAACAGATTGGCGGACCCACTCCTTGATCTTCCTACGCCTTCCACCGATGCACCGCATGCATATCCTATTGTATTGGGAGATGCGGCTGCTGGTAAACCTCAAGTTCATACACCATTTGCTTGGAAAGTAGTACAGGTCTTGCAAAAAACTGTTTCTCAGTACGGGGTGACTGTGTTCTGTCACGCAGAAAACCTGTTTATAATCTACTGTGTGCGGCCTGAGCTTAGCGTGCCGGATCGTGGGAGCACTGCTGCCGCCAGTCAACCCAACAACCAATGTGTGGTCTCCTTACTGAACCAGTCCTTGTCTGGTATGCCTTTCCTTGAAACTGACTTGCAGACGTTGTTGCAAAAAGTGAATGTATGTGGGGAATGAAGAATCTTACTGAAAGTCTTGATATTTGGGATAATTGATTACCTCTGTATAATGTTAATCCAAAAGAAGTTTATATTGTTTGCACTTTGAATGTCAATAGTTATCTTTATGTAGATGCTAATGTAGTAGGAGGCTATGATGGGACCATGACACCCGCATAAATCAACACGTGAACATGATGATAAGCATAATGCACTTAAACGCAATAGAACTTTGGATGAAGCATGTAATGATGTAGTTGATTTATGGAACTGATGGGAACATATTGCAGCGGTTCTTCTCTTATCTGGAGTAACAGCAGGGAAAGCATTAAAGAGTTAAATCACCTTGTTTGTTAGGCAGTTAAGAATGTGAGTCAAATTTGCCACTATTACATACAAAACAGAGCAACTATTGGCTTTTTGTTGTTGACTCAAGAACATGGCTGTGAGGATTTTGATGGTATGTGCTGCATGGATTTTAGGCACCCCGTTGCAGCAACATGTTACCAAAATCTGAGAAAATGTCAGCCTTTTTGGCATCCATTCACTCAATTGGCAGTATTGTTTGTTTGCTATTACCTTGGTTGCTGTCATGTTTGCAAGGGCCCTGCAGAACATGACAAACCTGGTACTAGCTGTTCAAAAACAAAAAGGGGGAATTGTAGGGGTCCACATCACCACAGAGTAGCACACAGTATTGCCCAGTTGTAAAGATAATCACAACCACTGTTAAATTCACTAGGATGTGATTAGAGCTAGTCAAATAATTATTCATTTAAAGTAATTCACTTTATAATGCATCTAATGCTCCATCTGCCTGGGTACTTAATAAACACATAAAAAAGGTGATTGCACTTAACTGTTCTTTACTTGTAATTGTTTCATTAATATAGTGTGTATAGATGTTTTAGTGTCTAGTTTTGAAGTCTATGCAAAATTTTGCTATTTATGATTGCTTTTGACATCATCAAAGTCACATGGTGTCTTTTCAATTTACTCTGTGCATGTGTATGAGGGTGTAACTAAAGTCAGACCACGTGTCATGTGAAGGGGGGGGGAGGAAATCCTCTCAACCCCAGGTGTTTGATCTGTCTATTAGTGACCCAGGAAAGCTGAGACCCTTGTGCCTGACCAGTCTGTCAGTGTCCCGTTACAGGGACCCTTCACTGAACAGTCCCACTGGATCGGAGGGCAATTCGACTGACTTGTTCAGGGAAACACCAACAGCATCAGAGGGACCCTTCAGTGGGTCTTCCCACTTTGTTTAAATGTGTTACCCACTGCCAGCAACTGCTAGCGCCCACAAAGGACTCACACTAACAGTTTATGGAATAACACTCTTTATTATAAAATCGTGACAAGTTAAGATTCGTGATTGCCAGTGATAGGGATTGCCTGCAAAAACAAGCTTGAAGTGATATACAACCAAACTATATACAACCAAAACCTTAGTTACTAATGACAGCTAGAATGAATTAGTTATTTAGCATGCATAAGTCAAAGTTCTTACCCAATAGGCATCCTTATGGGGGAGAAGACAGGTTCAGCCTGTTGACTGATCCCAGAAGTTACAATGGAGTCTTCCTTAACTTCTCCCTTCATTCATTCACTTTTTATACTTTTCTTTACTGTCAGGTGGAGCTTCAGTGACTCTAGTCATACACTCTTTCATTATTGATTGGTGTAAAATTCTCTCACTTTCATTTAAAGACATAGTTGATAAGAAATAGAAAGCGCATGCTTGGTGAGGGGTGGTCGTGCCTTGGAGGTGGATAACTTTGGGATAGAGGTGTGTGTTAGTATTATAACGATATTATAATGAGCAAGGTTCATCTAAGGAGAAAGATTTTGCCACAGTCATTGACCCAGCAACAGACATCTCATATATTTTCCATTTGACAGCCGCTATGCAGCTTATCGGCTGTATGGTACCATCAAGTTCCCAATCCTACAGGGAGTACAACAGAGCCTGGCCGCGGTGTCTCCACTCTGCTCCACCCTCCACTGCTCCTCTAGGATAGCAGGTTGTGTTGCCTAGGGAACCATGGTGGAGTAGATTCCATGCATGCCAACTGTATGAAAATGGCAACTGTATTTTTCCCTAAAAAGGTTTATATAATACTACAACTTCTATTAGGTCTATAATTTCCCCCCTCCAGGCAATTTTCCCACAACTTGTTATTGGGCCTGCATGTCCATGATGCTAGCAACTGGAGTAAATGAGCATATGCAAGTGAGTGTGTGGTCACTAGTGAGTATCAAGCAGGACTCGCTTGGTGAGTAGGTTGAGTGGCCTGGGAGCCACTTTGGAATTAGTTTTTCCTTCTAGTTACTGGAGCATATTCTAATGCTTTCCTTTGATATTACCAGATCTGGTTCATATTTATAGTACTATACTCAAGAAGGTGGCTTATTTCTAATTATTGCTTCATGGAGAGATTATTGATAAATACTGCTGTCAAACAATTAATACACTCTTCCAATATTAAGTGATTTCATGGCCTTTAAAAGAAGAAAGGTGTGAAGGAATTTAGGAACTTGTCTCTTTTTTATATAGAGTTTGCATAATATTAATCGGGCCATCTGCATTTGACTGATGACACAGTGGAGCCCTTAAAGTAGCTATTATTTTGTCCTGACTGTATTTAATATTTTACTGTGGGAATTCCCAGTGTGAAGTAATGAATATTTTTCTGAAATACCTGGCCTATATTCTGTGCTTTAGATGATATACAGAGAAACATCTTGTTCATAACAACGGGTCATATCAAGAGAGGTTCATGCTAATCATAGCCAGAATATATTTACAATGTAATAACAAAGATAATCCTATAGAGAGGAATGAATATCATCCAATGCTCTTTGAAAGCTCCCATTTTGTGGTGCAGTTAGGTATTTGAATGTTTCACACAGTTAATAGAGCAGTATGTACCACTGCATTTGAGGTACATGTTTCCCAATTATGAGATGTATCAAATTTGGCAGTTCAGCAGCTGGCAACAACCAGCAACCACTCTTTATAGTTAGTTTGCACCTGCATCTGAATGCACTGATTTCTTGTCATCTTCCAAAAGCGTCTGCAAGGTGCTGAGGTAATTTTAAATTTTATGAAATCTTACACATCTATGATAAATGGAGCAGTCATGGCTAGGTGCGTCTGCAAAGCTTCCATGAGAGATGGTGGCTTGTTTCTGCTCATAAGATCAAGTTTATATTTTTTCATATGTATTTGGAAGGAATTCTCTTCAATAATAGCAGTTAGTTCAGTGCTGCTCAAAATATACACGACAGTAGAGTTGTCCCAGAGAACCTCTATTTCCTTTTATACCACCTGAGCCACTGCTTACAAGGTGGTACAATAGCCTTGTGTCATGGTATAACCCCAGCCAGCAACCAAGCACCATGCAGCTGCTTGCTCACTCCCCCTCACCTAGAGGGATGGGGAGGAGAATCAGAAAGGAATGTAAAAGTCAAGGGTTGAGATAAGAACAATTTAATAGGTAAAGCAAAAGATGTGCATGCAAGCAAAGCAAAACAAGGAATTCATTCACTACTTCCCGTTGGCAGGCAGGTGTTCAGCCATCCCCAGGAAAGCAGGGATCCATCACGCGTAACAGTTAGGAAGACAAACACCATCATGCCAAATGTCCCTACCTTCCTTCTTCTTCTTCCCTCAGTTTATATACTCATTATGATGTTCTATGGTTTGGAATACCTCTTTGGCTAGTTTGGGTCACCTGTCCTGGATGTGTCCCCTCCCAATTTCTTGTGCCCCTCCAGCCCTCTCACTGTCAGGGCCTAAGAAACTGAAAAGTCCTTGACTTAGTATAAATATTACCCAGCAACAACTAAAAACGTCAGTGTGCTATCAACATTGTTCTCACATCAGAGCCAATACACAGCACTGCACTAGCTACTAAGAAGAAAACTAATTCTATCACAGCTGAAACAAGGAGAGCTTGTGACATAAGCAAGCTTTAATTAAATCTGACCTAAGATTTGCACACTAACAGATTGGTTATTCAGTGTTTTATGTTCACAAGAATGACACAGTACTGGTCTCTGTAAGCAAAGAAAGTAGGGCTGGAGTTGTCATGTTCCAAGACATCTTACATTTCAAGCTTCTGCAAGTCTTTAAGCATGGCACTCTCCTACACATTTGGTTCATGGCAGAAGCATATTTCTGGCTGCAGTTTTGAAAGCTGCAGTTTTCCTTTTAAGAATGTAACTGTAGCAGTTTCCAAGGAAAGCATTTGCTCATAAAACCCAGTGGAAAAAAGGGACAGTGGTACCCAATGTTTTTGCATGTCTTCCAAGCAGTGTCTTGAGGAGATTAAGACACGAACTCCTGAATCTGACCAGAAGACCCTTTATTAGTCCAAACCCCACGCTTATATATCCTCATTCACTGTTCATGCACATCATACTAAAATATCATTGGTTAATCAATACTGTTCACATGCTACTTGGATACATATAATTGGTTAATTACTAAGCTACAAACACACTGAACTTGTTGCATTTTTTTTCTCTCTTCTTTCTTATCTCTGTGAGTTTCATGTTCTCAGCCAGCTGCTGAGACGTGGCATCGCGCATCTGCTCCAGTCTCGCTTCATATCCTGTTTTTCTTCCAGGCGTTCAGCCAACCTTATCTTACTTTCTTTCTTCTTTAGCCTTCAAGGTCCTTCACAGGCATTGTGGCCTCCAGCACTTGCCATAAAGCTCTCTACAATTCCCCCTTCTTTATTTTTAACAGAAACAACATACAGGTTAAACTGCTTTTGAATCATAGATCTTATACAATTCAACATACAGGGAATAATCATCAATTAACTACAATTACCAATAACAACATTCCTCTGTGTATTGTATACTCCTGCAACCATCTGGTGATTCCTCATAACTTAAAAAGATTCCGCAATTAATCTCCTGATAGTTCATGCTGTAAGTCCTTTGACATGTCCTTCAATTTTTGTAACTGACTGTAAATCGACTCCGAACGGTCTGAAAGGTTCATACAACACATTCCTTAGCACTGTTCACTATAGGCTACTCTCTGCTGTTCATGCTGTTTTCTTATCTTCTAGAGGTGAGATCACATTCCTCCTTTGTTTCTGTCTCATCCTGGTTTCTTCTCATACTCCCTCAAAGTTATTTACCTCTTTACTGCAGGATCTCAGCTGCACATCGTCAAAGCAAGGCCATAGCTGCACATTATCAATGTCAAAACAACCCACTGTCTCTGTTCTGTACAATTCCCCCTTTTTGGTTTTTGTTTGTTTTTTTTTTTAAGGTTGTTTTAACATGTTATGGACTGTTCATTTTTTTTTTTCTCATTACTTAATTACCAGTTTTAGCCTTATTTTATGTGTACATTTGTACATTTCAATCAGGTTCACAAAATGCAAAACTTTTGTTATCAGCGCATTCCATATAGAGGTCAATGTATAGGTTTATGATTATTTATAAGAACATGCAATTAGCTATGGAAATTTTATGAAAATATTTTATCAGAAACTTCTAATCAAATAAATGAGCATGAGAAATCGTGTTTAACTTGTAAATTCTATATACAAGCTGTTATGAAACATTTTCTATCCTAAAAAAAAGATAAAACCTACTTAAAAGCTCTTGAAATCTTGCACTTGGACGAGTGTTCCACTGTGCCTCTATTCTAAAGCATGGAAGTGGAAATTGTGTAGAACAAAGTTTTACTTTAAATAATTGTTCAGCTGTTATTGCTGCTTTTCAAAGAACCTGAAAGCATAAAATGAAAACTTAGAACTAAACAAACAGCTGAACGGACACTTTTAGATTGTTACTGGAATTAAATGTAGAAGTTAACTATAAAAGTTTCTCAAAAAGTTCTGGTTGCTTTGTGTTGGTTGTTGGTTGTTTTTTTATATATATATATAACTATACACAAACAGGGAAAAAAAAGTTGCTTAAGAAAAAGGAAAGATAATAGTATACAGTATATATATATATATTACAGCTTAGTCATCCCTTTTTTTTTTTTGTAATTATAGATAAACTGTTACCTGAACATGCAGTACATCCACAACTCTGAATTAATACCTTTTTTGTAGTATGATATAGTCCTGTATGAACCATAAATCAATTACATGTTAAATCACTGTTCTCCATCACTGTTGCCATTATCTTTGAGCTTCGTAACAATACCTAGGTCATGATCTTTTAGCTTAGGCAACTTCAACAGGTGAAAATACAAACATTTATTCCTAATACAAATTGGCAGAATGCATTCTATCCACAAGACACTTTATGGAGAGATATTGTGTTGTATTGTGTATGATCTATTAGAAGTGAAAAAATGGTGTTCCTGAAAGAGAACACTTCTTTAGATCATTACTTTAGAACTGGTTTTGCACCTGCTATACTGCAAGAATATCTGAAGCAGTAATGTATCCTTGTGGACTTTGAGATATCTGTGTGATTACATTTAAACTTAACACGCAAACTGATTTCAAGTATAACTCTAGGCACAAGTGTGGGAAACAGCATGCTGTCGGGACACAATCTTTCTCACTTACAAGGTATCAAATGGTATGTTACTCAAGTTAAAGTCTAACTTCTATGACAACTTCATTTTCACCAAAGGAGTTGCAGTTAAGTACACAAACTAATGCAGCTCAACTGAAGTTTCAACGCTGAAACGGAGTACAGAATACTTTTCCCACTGACCTTAAAAGTTGTGGTGGTGGTGATGGTGTGACAGATATTTGACTTTTAACCCAAAACAAATCTTCAGCTGTGTTAAATTCACCTGTAAACAAAGAACACTTATTCCTTCTGAAGCAACAGCTGAGGATTTGAACAGTCTTTTCACCTTGAGCTGTTCCCAATGTAGAGGTTAAGAAAAAAAGAAATAATTCAAAAGGTATTCTGTTAATATACTGATGCAGTTCTATGTTAAATACTGGTCACACTGAAAAAGGGTTATGTTCTAGCATTTATATATATGTAACACTCCATTATAATTTATGAACAAAATTCAGAAGTTCATTTTATCTCAAATTTCTTGGAATTAGATTAGGTTGTAGTCTTATGAAAGTCACCTTCTTTTTGGTTGATTTTTTGTTGGTTTTTGTTTTTGGGGTTTTTTTAACGCAACTGTTACCGAAATCTCAGAATGAAGAACTTATCGACACCAATGTGATGTAGATAAGCAGACACTTCTTTATTAACGGCCAGGTGCGTGAGCAAGTCCTCTCACGATCAACGCACACCAAGTCTCAAAATCAGACACCATATATAGAACTTATTCATACATATTCATTAAGTATTCATGCATAATCATAATATTTCCCGTAAATCATTAACATACTCTCCTCCCATATCCGATTCTGCACAGTAAAGGTTAGAAAGGTCCAGAAATGGGTCTGGGGTACGATTTGGGTAGGTGGTATATGAGTCGGTGGTCGCAATCTCCCCCTGCCGGAATTACCTTGTACTAAAGTTCACGGTTTCTTAGCAGGTAACTACAAGCTGTTCCAGTCGACTCTCCCCAGTTTCCATTAATCTTATATTCTGACATTTCAATACACTTTCTACATACAGAAGACTAGTTAACTACAAAGAAACCTTTCAAACCCTAAATTTATTACCTAAGTTTTAAACACTGATTCTAGCCCATTCTTCTGGCCTTGGTACAGGACTATACAGAGGATCTCATAACAGCTTTTACTATATAACTATAAGTTTCATTAAAATATATTTCTTATCCTTCTATATTTCTATATAAAATGATTTTATAAAATCAAATAAAGTCAATCAATCTTAACTTATTAGCAAATCTGTAACATTTCCCCCCTTTGAAAGTGCTGAAAATTATTATTTCAATACTTTCACATTATTTACATATCATTTGTTTCAGCATATTTTGGTGGTGGACTATGTCTTGATGGAATAGTTGGTGCTTCTCTCATACGATTGACTGAAATTCTATTGGTAAACTGTTTCTTCAAACATGCATATACCAGCATGATCATCAGAAAGACAATTAGTAACAGAAACAAAGTTTTGATTATGGATTGTATCCAAGAGCTCAAATTCCATCCCAGTTTGTTAAAAATTTTCCCTAACCAGTCTTCTGACACATCTTCTTGAATTGATTCTGTTTCTTTTTCAATTTTATCTAATAAATCCAAATCATGTTCCACATCGTGTGACATTTGGAATATGGATACAACTGTGGTCCAGTTTATCCTTGAGATATCCACATACCCCATGTTCTTTAAGTAGGAGCATATCTAATGCCATACTATTTTTTAAAGTAATTCTGGAGGTCGCCTGTAATTATATATTCAATTCCTTAAACCCCTTTTTGTTAACGTTTGCTAATTTTTCCACTTGACCGGCTAACTGATAGACCCATGCTCTGTTTCTATATGAAGCTATAGGATTTAAAAGTGATTCAAGGGCCCAACCAATTTTCACTCCTGTAAATGGTTCATTCCAAATATCATCATTTATCTCAGATCTCTTTATTCGTTTCAATTCTAAATTCTCTAAGGATCCTTTAAATGGTGATTTCTTCCAAATCAGACACAATGTTGGCATGCCTAAAGTAATTTGTTTCACCTTACCATCTAATGGTAAATGAGTTGTCCAGGTTCCATCACTTAATGCCCAAATTAAATGTCCTGGACTTCAAATAGTAGTTTTGCTACAGCTAAACAAAGTTCCTTTCCTAACTGTAAAAGTGCTGGTTAAATTGAGAGTGTTCTTAAGACCTCAACCATATTTTAAAACAGTGACCTATGGAGGAATTCTTTGGATTACTAAGTCTGCATTACTGCAATCATACAATTTTTCACATTTCCACCATGGTACTATTTTATTTTCCTTCTCTCCCGATGAAATTGATCTATCATTGACCCAGCGTAATACTGAAACAAACTTTTCCAATCCCAGGTAAAACACCAAGAAGTTCTTGCCATATACTGAAAATGGGAAAATATGGACATAGACCATATAGAGTCCCATTGTTCTACTAATTGGGTACCTTGGCCAGTTTTATTACACTTCCATTTCATGATACTTCTGCTCACATTGGTTTTAAGTTGTTCATCATAGAACACCATCCTAACTGGGGATTTGGACCCCCAGGAAGAAGAACTCGAGCTATGGCACTAGATCGGGATCCTGTTACAAAATCATAATTCAATAGTTTTTTTTTTACAATCTGTTTCTTTACCTGGCGACTTCCACTGTTTTCTGATAACCTTTACTTGTTCATACCATTGAGTCACTGGCCTTTGTTCACAATAGGTGGTTTCATTTTTATGTTCCAGATTGGTCAGATTCATGGTTAAAATTCCCCATGGAATAGATTCACCTACTGCCCTTGGTACTGGTAAACAAGCAGTAATATGAGTAACATTTTGCAAATTGGCGAAATCTTTTAATCAATCCCAACACCAGATTTTCCTCAACCATTTGTTTGGGAATGTCTATTACTTGTTCTGTTTCTACTTGCCTTTTGTTCCTGTCCACCAAGCCAGCCCATGATCCCACCAACACTACTGACCAAAATAAAATCTGATATGAGAAATTAGACATGTTTCAGTGTCAATTTTAAAGTCTCTGGGTCACGATTGACAATCTTCCATGGAGTAGGTGCTTTCTTCACTCGACTATAATGTATCCAAGCATCCGATTCTGCTATCTTGATAGCTGTAATAGTGGTTAACAGTACTTGAAAAGGTCCTTTCCAACGTTCCTGTAAATGTTCGGAGGTCCAGGTCTTCACATAGACATAGTCTCCCAGTTGGAAATCATGCACTGAATTCTTCAGGGGTAAAGGTCTATTCCAAATTACTGCACTCCGAATTACAGCCAAAGTTTTCCTTAGAGAAAGCAAATAGTTATACACATCTTGTTTTCCTTTTACATGTATGTTTAGATTTGGTTCTGGAAACTCATATGGTTTTCCATATAATGATTCATAAGGACTGACTGAGGTTCCACTCTTTGGCTGTACCCTGATTCATAGTAAAGGCCAATGGAAGCACCTGAGGCCACTTTAGATTAGTCTATTGGCAAATTTTACTTATTTGTCTTTTTAAAGTATGATTCATCCTTTCCACTTTCCCACTAGATTGTGGCCTCCAAGATGCATGTAAATCCCAATTGATACCCAATACTTTGCTAACACTTTGGACTACTTCTGCGAGTAAGTGTGGAACTCTGTCAGAAGAAATTCCAATAGGAACTCCAAATCTCGGAATTATTTCTTGTAATAACCACTTCACTACTTCTTTTGCTTGTGTGGTGCGACAGGAAAGGGCTTCTGGCCATCCTGTAAAAGTATCAACTCCTACCAGGATGTACCGATACCCATTTTGTCTCGGTAATTCTAAAAAATCTACTTGCCAATAATCTCCAGGTTCTATACCAGATTTCAATCTACCCATTTGAACCTTTTTCTTAATTACTGGGTTATTTTTCAAAAATACTTCACATTTTGCCGTTACCATTTTAGCTATTCCCATCATCTTAATTGATATTACTTGTTTTCATAAAGAAGTTACTAAGGCTTCTGCCCCCCCAGTGACATTCCTGATGTCTTGTTTGAATTATCTCTCTCATCAGAAAAGGTGGAATTACTACTTGTCCATTAGGAGTTATCCACCATCCACCTAGGTTTTTCTTAGCATTTAATAACTGACCCAATTTTTCATCTTCCTCTGAATATTTTGGTTTTTCCCTGGGAAGGGTTACTGTTTTAGAAGGAATTATTGCCATTTGCAATGCTTGTTTCTTTGCTACCTTTCATGCCGTTTTATCAGCTAAATTATTCCCAGCTATTATTTTTGTGTTTCCGATTTGATGTGCCTTACAGTGCATGATTGCTACTTGATCTGGTCTCTGAACTGCTCGCAATAATTGTAAAATTTCTTTTTGATGCTTAATGTTTGACCCTTGAGAGGACAATAATCCTCTTTCTTTCCACAAAGACCCATGGACATGCACTACCCCAAAGGCATATTTTGAATCAGTCCAGATATTTACTTTCTTGTCTTTACTTAATTCTAGGGCTTGAATTAAAGCAATAAGTTCCGCTTTCTGGGCTGATGTGGTACTCGCCAATGCTCCTGCTTCTATAATTGTAGTCTCTGTTGTTACCGCATATCCAGCGTATCGGAATCCTTGTTCCATAAAGCTGCTTCCATCAGTATACAATACCCAGTCTGGACGCTCCAGTGGCACATCCTTCAGATCTTCACGACTGGAATAAATATACTCGATGGTAGCCAAGCAGTCATGTTCCAGTAGTCCTTCTTCCTGTATGGAACTTAAAACACTGCAGGATTTACCAGGTTAGTTGTCTTTAGAATCACATCATCCTGTGCAGTCAATATCACCTGGTACTTCATCATTCGGCTGGGAGACAGCCAATGTCCCCCCTTCTGTTCTAAGACAGTTATCACAATGTGTGGGACGTAGACTGTTGTTGTCCTTCCCAAAGTCAATTTCCGAGCTTCTTGTATGAGCATCACTGTTGCTGCCACTGCTCAAAGGCAGTTTGGCCACCCTTTACTCACTGTGTCCAGTTGTTTGGAGAAGTATCCGACTGGTCGTTTCCAGCTTCCTATCTTCCGAGTTCATGAATATTTCTCGGCTCAGGTATACCACAAATAGCTTCTTTGCGATCTTTTCCTAATTGTCGTTGTCCTTTTGAAATCCAAAGCCCAGATATATCACAGTCTGGCAGGCTACTTGGGCTTTCTTCCTGGATACCTTGTACCCATTTAGTCCAGAAAATTCAAGAGGACAATAGTCACCTGTATACAAGTAAACCTTTCTTCTGTAGCAATCAGTATGTCATCCACACATTGTAAAAGTAAATGTCCAGGTCTTGATTTATCCTGTTTCCAGATTTCAAGCTCCTTTTCCAGCTGATTTCCAAAAATTGTTGGAATAGTTTTAAAATCCTTGGGGGACTCTTGTCCATGTCAGCTGCATCTTTTGCCCAGTTTGTGGATTTTCCCATTCAAAAGCAAACAGTTTTCTGCTTTCCCTTTCCAAAGGTATACAAAAGAAAGCATCTTTCAAATCAAGCACTGTAAACTACTGATAAGTCTCATTTAATGCTGTTAACAGTGTATAAGGATTTGCTACAACAGGATAAATATCCTTAACTATTTGATTCACTACTCTCAAATCTTGCACCAGCCTATATTCACCCGAAGGTTTTCTGACGGGTAAAATAGGATTTAAAATAGGATTATTATACTCAGATTCACGTTCTTCCAAAATTTTATACTCCAGAAATTTATCAATTTCTTCAATTCCTGTTTCACTTCTGTTTTGATTGGATATTGTTTAATTTTCCCTGTCCCTTCACCTTCTTTCAAATCTATTTTAACAGGTTCTGCTAGTTTCGATTTACCAGGAATATCTGTTTCCCATACAGTAGGGATCACTGCCAAATCCACCTCCGGTGGAATTTCTTGTTCCTTTACTCTTTCTTGTATCATCAAGATTTCTCCCATTTTTGATGCAGGTATTTTCAAGAAAAGTTCTCCTTCGTCAAAAACAATTTGTGCATTTAATTTGGATAACAAATCTCTTCCTAACAAGGGTATCGGACATTCTGGTACATACAAGAATTCATGTGCAATTATCTTATTTCCAAATTTCAAATCCAGGCGTTGCAGGAATGGCCTGTTTTTGTTCCAATTTTTCCTTTACAGGTATTTAATAAAAAAATGTTGCTCCTGTATCCACTCCCAATCTCACAGGTTGAGCAACATTTTTTTTCCACTTTCTTATTATCAGAAGTTATAGCCATTACCAAATTATCTCTAATAGTTAGCTTACATTCATCCTGCCAATCCTTTCTTTGTCTTAAGTAAAAAAAAACAAATCCACATCTGGCATTTTATTCCATTTCCCTTCTCTTTTACAATACAGCATTAACAGCAAAATAGTGTTATAATTGAGTGTCCCATTCGTGGTCCACTTTTCCTGATCATCCAATATATACAAAGGCCACCAATTATTACAGTACTCAAATTATTACAATACTCAATCATCTGGCTCTTTTGCAGATCATCCTGTAAATTTCCCCAATGTGCCAATAAACATCCCAACAAAGAATTTTTCGGGATTTTGTCATTTACAGCAAGATTACCCATGCTTTTACTTTTAAACAACCTAGTTAACTTAGATGCCATGGTATAATCACTCACAGTACAATACACAATTATTCAACTCTGTCACTCCGATCCGCGGATCCACACTCCACACTCGCTTTTGTGCTCAATTGCACGTCTCACCCTTACAGCCACACTCACAGTTTTCCACAACTGTCACTTTAAACAAAGATATGAAACACAATATTATACACTTCTTAAATTTCTTCTCAATACACAAACACAGCACACAATTCCGTAACACAAAAAAAAAACAAAACAAAAACTTCTAACTTCTTGTTAGAGTCACTACCTTAGAGAACACTATAGCATATAGGTTCGCTTGTTTCCACTTTTGTCCAACCCTGCAATAGCTTTCGCTTATGTCTTACGGGCAGATGCTTAGTCCTACCCTGCACAGCTTTCACCGCATCTGACAGGCAGACTTACTCAGTGGGACTCGAACCCACTGGTGGGACTCTAACCCACTCCTTACAATACACTTCTTATAGTGGGACTCTAACCCACTCGCTTTAGTGGGACTCCAACCCACTTCCTCCAGTGCACTTACTTTAGTGGGACTCAAACCCACTTACTACAATTAGAAAAAGAAGTGTCTTACCAAAATCCAGGGAACGTCGCGAAGAGCCTTACGGATCGGGGATCGATGGGTATCCCCGAGAAATCCTCGGTGCCGGCTGGAACCGATCAGGTCCCCGACTCCTCCGATCTCCTTCAGCGAGGTCCCATCTGGGTCGACAAAAACTGTTACCGAAATCTCGGAATGAAGAACTTATCGACACCAATGTGATGTAGATAAGCAGACACTTCTTTATTAACAGCCGGGTGCGTGAGTGAGTCTTCTCACGATCAACGCACACCAAGTCTCAAAATCAGACACCATATATAGAACTTATTCATACATATTCATTAAGTATTCATGCATAATCATAATATTTCCCGTAAATCATTAACATACTCTCCTCCCATATCCGATTCTGCACAGTAAAGGTTAGAAAGGTCCAGAAATGGGTCTGGGGTACGATTTGGGTAGGTGGTATATGAGTCGGTGGTCGCAATCTCCCCCTGCCGGAATTACCTTGTACTAAAGTTCACAGTTTCTTGGCAGGTAACTACAAGCTGTTCCAGTCGACTCTCCCCAGTTTCCATTAATCTTATATTCTGACATTTCAATACACTTTCTACATACAGAAGACTAGTTAACTACAAAGAAACCTTTCAAACCCTAAATTTATTACCTAAGTTTTAAACACTGATTCTAGCCCATTCTTCTGGCCTTGGTACAGGACTATACAGAGGATCTCATAACAGCTTTTACTATATAACTATAAGTTTCATTAAAATATATTTCTTATCCTTCTATATTTCTATTTAAAATGATTTTATAAAATCAAATAAAGTCAATCAATCTTAACTTATTAGCAAATCTGTAACACAACCAGAGACACTTTACCGTAACAGAGAAGCCCATATTTACATCTCTGAGCCTGGACACAAACCGCAGCTGCATGCACCACCAGGCTCAGGGCAGAAATCATTCATGCAGTTACATAGCTATATTTCACTACAAGCATGCAGACACCTATTTATCACTAGATAACCATATTCATCTTTCCTACTCTCCTTCTCTCATCTCTTGTTAGGTTATATATTCTCCATTTTCCTCCCCTATATCTCTCTTCAGACATTCTCTATCCTCCTCTTTTTTGCTTGTTAATTGCAACAAGGCAAAGGTTATGTGTAGCTGGGTGACCATGACCTGATTTATGTTACGATCAACTAAACGCTGAATACAGGAAAAAAGGCATAGGAGACATAAGGCAAATATCATTAAGGTGGTTAAGATAATTGTAATAAATTCTGCAATACTTTTGATCCACGGCCCAAAGTTTCCCAGCCGTGAGAAGAGACCAAAGGCATCCCGCCCGTGGCTCTGCTGCAGATCTTTGTTTAAGGCTTTTAAGTTTTGTATGCTTTTGTGGATTGATTCAGAGTGGTCACTCAGATTCACATAACATATCCTATCAAAGTCTTCACACCCGTGTCCCTGTGCTAACAATAAGAAATCAATAGCAACTCGGTTCTGTAGCAACATATGATGGACAGAATCAACATCTGTTAATAAGCCAGAAAAAAAACCCCAGTATTTGTAGTAATACTTTCTTTAGCAAGCTAGCAGCCTAATTTACTAAGCAAGTTAAGAGCGTGTGCTGTTCCTACAGAAGAGATTAGAGAAGCAAAAATGTGTTATGCTGCATTCCAGAACTCAACCTGAGAGTTACAGGCTGCTGTGAGTTCTGCGTTATAATCATTTGACACATGTTGGGGTTGCAATTGTAGAAGTTGCCTATTTGCAATCTTCATTGGCATTATCATACACTAGTTGTTTTAAAAGCAACCCTTGAGCTTCCTCATGCTCGACTTGTTGCTGCAAAATATTCTGAAGCCGATCAATAAAGTTAGTATATGACTCTTTAGGACCCTGCAAGACTGTGGCAAGACTCCTATCTGGACTGCCTTAATAGCCATCTCCTTCATTTGCAAATAGTTGTCCCTGGGATACCTTGTCTGAGTCACAGAATTGGCATAATTATTTTCTCCAGCCAACTGCTCATAGTTAACAGCAATTCCCTGATTAAGGTTTTCAATCAAGGCCACTACACATAGCTCACAAAAATCAGATAACCACATCATATACTGCATTGGAGTTAGTACCATGCGAAGCAATGACTTCCAATCATGCAGTGTGAGTGTATAAGACTCTGCCATCAATTCAAGAAGGGACATAGAAAATGTACTATGAATCCCCCCTTCCCGCACTGCTTTTCTTAACTCTTTAACAGACTCATATTGCACAGGCTGCCACTCTGGAGGCTGATTTGGCTGATACAATACTGGACATGCCATCACAACTCCCAAATCCCCTTGCTTAAGCGCTTCCCACTTGCATTCCTGTCACCAATCCCCCAGACCCCCTTTCACCCTCCTCGAAAACACAGTCAACACATCAGGGAGGGAGGAAAAAGGACTGGTTCCTTTTCCAGATCTATAGGACCTGGATCAAAAGGTTTATCAGTGTCAATGGAATCATTTTCCGAGTTGTCCTGTTCCTGCTCTTGGTCTTGTGCTGTGAGTTTCGCTGCAATCAGTGACAGGAGCTTTGGGGGCAGAGGTGAGAATGGAGTTGCTATCGTTGACGGTGTGTTGAGAAGAGCCGTGCTGTCAGTGGAATTTACAGCCTCCCCTGGTTTAGCACTGTTAGTAGAATTAGTCCACACTTGTCAAAGAGTAGTCAGAATTTGCCACCAAGATCCTAAATACATTCTCGACGCGGAGTCCCCCTCCGCGGCAGCATCATACAATCATCTGCTGATCGCTTGCCAGGCAGGAATTTGCAAAGTGCCATCAGGTAGAAAGTCCGGCACTGTCACAGATCCATTCTAACAGAGTCACTAGGTGCGGACCCACCACAGCTCGTTGCTGAGTTGCAAGCAGCTGTCGCAATATGTCCAGGTTGCACTGTTGATCTTGGGATAACTTCCCTCCCATCATTCCAGACTGCTCACCTGTATTGTAGATGACAGGTGCACAAAATTTTCCATGGATCCTGGTTCAGTCGGGCTATGCCACTGGTTCAGGCTCCGTGAGCCCCCCTATTTAAACCCCATTGTGGGGCGCCATTTGTGGAGTACAAGGCATGAACTTTGCAAGGATTGTGGAGCAAAGACTTTTATTGTTAGTTAGTTAAAGCTTTTATAAGTTTATACTCTGTACACGCACTGCTAAAAGCTTTACTATTGGTCAAACTCTACTGTCCATGCACCCAGCCACTGTTCACTATAGGCTACTCTCTGCTGTTCACGCTGTTTCCTTATCTTCTAGAGGTGAGATCACATTCCTCCTTTGTTTCTGTCTCATCCAGGTTTCTTCTCATACTCCCTCAAAGTTATTTGCCTCTTTGCTACAGGATCACAGCTGCACATAGTCAAAGCAAGGCCACAGCTGCACATTATCAGTGTCAAAACAACCCACTGTCTCCGTTCCCTACATAGAATAACATTGCCTTATGTGCTTGATCTACTGCTGGTTCATGTAGGCTCCAGCTGGTGAGAGGAAGGGTGGAGCTGCCAGTGGTGAATGGATTGTGCTTAATTTTGGGATGAGTTTCAGTTCCAGAATCATGTTTAAGGCTAAACTGAGCATCTGGGGTTTGCCATAGAATCCTGAGGTACTGAACTACAATGTGTGAATTTTACTTGATGATGGAGATGTTGATTGTGCAATAAAATATTTGGTGATCTATGAGTAAGAGTAATTTGGCATTACTTATTTAGGAAGACTAACATCTTATGGGTAGGATAAGGGCCAATATGAAAGTTTATTCACATTATTTAAAATGAGTTTTCAGCAGTTTCCCATCTGATGGGCAGGGACTATTCACACCTAGCATTAGTTTGGGGACCAAGGTTATCTTTCAGAACAGTAAGGCCCCAAGTTCTTTCTAGACTCTGCTGCAGTGTCTGGGAAGCCATGATATTTAAAACCAACAGGGGCTGTGTTGTGGTTTAACCTGGCAGGTAGCGAAACAACATATAGATGCTCACTCAATTCCTCCTCCCCAGTGGGATGGGGGAAGAGAACTGGGGGAAAAAAAAAGTAAAATTTGTAGGTTGATATAAAGCCAGTTTAATAGGACAGAAATAGAAGGGATAATAATAATAAAATAATGAAAATATACAAAACAAGTGATGCACAACACAATTGCTCACCGCTGACTGACTGATACCCAGCCAGTTTATGAGCAGCAGCCCCCGGTCAGCTTTCCCCCTAGTTTATATACTGAGTATGATGTCATATGGTATGGAATATTCCTTTGGCCAGTTTGGGTCAGCTGCCTCTCCTACCAGTTTCTTGTGCCCCGCAGCCTATTTGCTGATGGGGTGGTGTGAGAAGCTGAAAAGTCAACTTGGTTAACATGGATTCACCATGCAAAATCATACCTGACCAACCTGACAGCCTTCTATGATGGAATGACTGGCTGCATAGACAAGGTAAGAGCAGTGGATGTTGTCTACCTTGACTTCAGCAAGGCTTTTGACGCTGTCTCCCATAACATCCTGATAGGTAAGCTCAGGAAGTGTGGGTTAGAGGAGTAGACAGTGAGGTGGATTGAGAACTGACTGAATGGCAGAGCTCAGAGGGTTGTGATCAGTGGCACAATCTAGCTGGAGGCCTGTAGCTAGCGGTGTTCCCCAGGGGTCAGTACTGGGTCCAGTCTTGTTCAACTTATTCATCACTGACCTATATGAAAGGACAGAGCGTACCCTCAGAAAGTTTGCTGATGACAAAACTGGGAGGAGTGGCTGATACACCAGAAGGCTGTGCTGCCATTCAGTGAGACCTGGGCAGGGTGGAGAGTTGAGCAGAGACAAACCAAATGAAGTTCAACAAAGGCAAGTATAGGGTCCTGCACCTAGGGAGGAATAACCCCATGCACCAGCACAGGCTGGGGGTTGACCTGCTGGAAGGCAGCTCTGTGGAGAATGACCTGGGAGTTCTGGTGGACAGCAAGTTGCCCATGGGCCAGCAGTGTGCCCTTGTGGCCAAGAAGGCCAATGGGATCCTGGGGTGCATTAGGAGGACCATGGCCAGCAGGTCAAGGGAGGTGATCCTCCCCCTATACTCTGCCCTGGTGAGGCCACAATCTGGAGTACTGTGTCCAGTTCTGGGCTCCCCAGTTCAAGAGAGACAGGGAACTACTGGAGAGGGTCCAGTGGAGGGCTACCAAGATGATGAGGGGACTGGAGCATCTCCCTTATGAGGAAAGGCTGAGAGAGCTGGGCCTGTTTAGCCTGGAGAAGACTGAGAGGGGATCTTATCAATGTCTACAAATATCTTAAAGGGCGAGTGTCAAAATAATGGGGCCAGGCTCTTTTTGGTAGCACCCAGCAACAGGACAAGGACAACAGGAACAAACTGCAACACAAGAAGTTACATCTGAATATGAGGAAAAACTTATTTGAGAGTGACAGAGCACTGGAACAGGCTTCCCAGAGAGGTTGTGGAGTCTCCTTCTCTGGAGACATTCAAAACCCGCCTGGATGTGGTCTTGTGCAACCTGCTCTAGGTGAACCTGCTTTAGCAGGGGGGTTGGACTAGATGATCTCCAGACGTCCCTTCCAACACTGACCATTCTGTGATTCAGTGATCTACTACTACTATTTTCAGTTTATTGATTCCAGGAAAAGTCATGGTAAATATAGTGGATGTTTCCATTTTCCTTTTAGGATGATGGGGGAATGCCAAGACTGGCAACTTAAGATATGCTGGCTGGAGGAATGGACAAATGAGCGTTAAAATGTGCTGTTGTTGACAGAACAAAGATAGAGGTACAGATCAGATATGAGCATAAATAAATTCTTAGAAGTCATAAAAAGTTGAAGCAATAAATCCAGAGGGGCATAACTAGACTTGAATGTTTTTGGGTTTTAATGTGACATTCATTTTCTTTTAGCCTCTTTAATTTTTCAGGTTATTATATTTGTCCTGTGGAACAAGGAGTAATATACTACGTTCATGATGACAGCAAGGAATTGAAGGACAATTTTACTGTGATAGTAAATGACATGGAATTGTGGAAACAAAGTTGCCCTGAACTGCATTTATAACAGTTACTGCAGTAAATGATGAAGCTCCTGTTATAAAAGTTAACAGAATTCTTCGGATGTTTGTCATAATTTTAAAATGTTGATTTCTAACCTGACACCATTTAATATATCTTCATTACAGATTATGTGCTTTGTATTTGTTGAGATATTCAATATAATAAACGATGGTCCTGGGATTTAAATAGATGTGTTAATGAATGGAGGCAGTACATGAGTAATTTTCTTCTAGGGAGATTCTAGTCATCATGAAGAAAGTTTTCTGCTGTTGTAAAGTTTATCTAGAGGGCTGACTGAGCTTTCTTTTAATATTAAAGGTACATAAAGTCTTTTGGACTAACATAGGGCTTGTGGGGGTGGATGGCTTGCACCTGGATCATTGTGTTTTAGTATGATTTACTAGGGAATCCTGAGGGCTGTTAATGAACAGCATAACTTAGAAAAGTACCAAGAGTAGTGATGCTGAGAGTGCAAACATCTTACTGTTGCCTTTGCACAGCCTTCAGAACCTGTGCCTCTTGCTATTAAGTATACCAAAGGGTCAGACCTGCTGCGATGCATTCTGCTGCCTGCTCTTCTCCGTATCCCCAGTGCAACAGGACGAGAAGAGAGCAGTATTCTCACTGGCACTTCATTAGAGAATTGACTGTGTTGGATATTTCTGATACAAAACAGGAATGTTCCCTTCAGAAGACTTTTACAGACATTTTTAAACTTCCTAATAAGAATAATACAATGCAGCCTGTGAAAATCTAGGCTGTTAGAGGTCATCAAAATATTAGTGCAAACACTGAAGCTATTACTATGTGATACTGTGAGCTAAAAAAAAAAAGACATTCTAACTTGTTTCTAACTCCCCTCTCCAATTCCTGAAGAAAATTTTAAAATTGTTGACTGATCCTTTTTGCTCTTAATAACCATAGCTAGCTGTTTAATCTTTCAATCTTGAAAAAAGACACTACTGCCACTTCAGTTTCAGTGCTTTTTCAGATTTATTTATTTATTTAGAATATTAATATTTGTTTGCATCATAATAAGCACCCAGTAACCAGAACCAATTTATGATGGACACTGTGCTCATGTAAATCAAAAAGGCCCCATGTGTAAAGGCTTCCACTCTGAGATTTGATAAGTAAAAACAAATTAGGTGACTTTGAAAAGCAGAATAAAATGGGTATGGGTCAGCTAAGGAACCTGTGGTCACAGTAGTCTAGTTGAGAGGCATCAAGACAGAGAAGATAATAAGGAATAGATTTAAAAGAAGATAAGCAGTATATTTTAAGGCTACATCATCCCTAGTGCTGTATGATGGCATTTACAAATTGGTGGCACCTAAACATGCATTTAATTTTACATATTTAGTACTGTGTTGCAGAAAAATGGATTACTGTAGAGATTATCATAGCCTTGTGTTGTGTATGTAGCCTTTCCACTTGAGAAAAGGCAGAATTTTTTAAAAGTGTTAGTGGTAGTATTGGGCAGCTTCACAGTGATAGCAGGCAATCTGTGATAATCTGCAGATTCCCACAACACAGGACACCCTGTCCTGTACAGAGACTGATAACAGAAGGGCAGACTCACTTCACAAGCATCTGAGTGGTACAGAGTAAAACCTTCCCTGGTTAATTACAGTGAAACTCTATAGACATCAGCACAGCACACAGTAATGTTTGTCTAGTAGCAGACAAGAGTAATCTATGTTCAGTCAGATATCTTTCTGTGTCTCCTTTATGGTGCATTGCTGGCATTGGATTGCAGTCTGTTAAACAGAACTGAGGCTGTGCAGTGCACTGCAGTGCAGCACATGGATTCTTTTTAAAATGTCTGGCAAGTCTAGGGTTCCCAAGAACAATGATAACACAGTTTAACCTAGCTAAAGTTGGTCCTCTCAGCTGAGCAGGCAGCTTGCATACCCAGAACCAGGATGCTGTCTTTGTGCCTGTGGTTTTGCTGGTCACGCATAAGCTATTACTGAGAAATAAGTTTTATTTTTGTCACGAGCGAGTGCTAATATACACACATATGTTGGCTCTGCACACTAAAACAAAGCTGGCAGTCAAGATATATACAGGGAGGAATACATTAAGATGATCCTTCTTCAAAGCAAACTTTCACATGCCAAATAGGTGGGAGAAAATTGATTTTTCTTAGTCCTGCTAAATATTGAGGAGCT
Organism: Falco peregrinus; assembly: GCF_023634155.1. Lineage (NCBI taxonomy): Eukaryota > Metazoa > Chordata > Aves > Falconiformes > Falconidae > Falco > Falco peregrinus. Next base: position 25,413,492 of record NC_073743.1, read on the forward strand.
GGGCATTCCTGTGTAGGATGATACTTGCTTGTCCCATGTTCTAGCCAAGCAGTCTGTGCTACTCAAGGACATTGCTAGTGGTGAATGTTGAGTAATAAACTGTTACTTTTAAAAAGGCAGTAGCTCTTTTAGTCTGCATGTTTTGAAAGGTTGGAAATGTACAAAATGTACAAAAGTACAAAATCAGGGACCAGTACTATGAAAACTGAGGTCTAATAGGACCATTTGAGTTGACTGAAGTTTAGCACCTCAGAAATTTTGCAGATCTCAATATAAAAAGAGCTAGAAAGAACAACCGAACAATTAAAAAAATAGATTTGCATATGGCACCTACTACTGAGAAATAGCTTTTGTGAAGAGCTGCATTACATGGCCAGTGATGTTGGTATGGATATATGAAAGTTAATTTTCGACCTTTGTCATGGGACTTCTGGCTAAATGCAAGCTAAATACAGGCTGAATGAGTCCTTCAGTTGCAGCTCACTCACTTCTGGGGCATCCATAACATCCTTTCTTCAAACCACCGTGTCTGTTGTTTATATCAAGGTTATGAACACCATGGGGGGAGTTTCAGGAGTACAATCAATCAAACATTTTGGGGTTTGTTTGTGATTTTCTCTAGGAGAATTTATTTTCTTTTTGCTGAGAATTTATGACATGCTAAAGTATTTACATTAATATAACATATGAGATACAGAAAGTTTTACTGACCTGAGAGCTATTGTAATGTATGATAGTAACCCTTGCATTTAATTTAAAGCCTTTCCATTAGCACAGTAAGTGCATGAGAGATACATTTATTTAGAAACCATACAGTATTTTAGGTATAATTTCCTAAAATTTCCACAGGTTCTATGGTCATTCTTTTTGCTGGGGTGGGGATGGGGAAGGGTAATATGATAATTTAGGAAAATCAGTATCTTGGACTTATTTGATCGGTTTATGTATGTCTAAATTGATGCTGTGAAATGACTGTATCCTCCTGTTGCCACAAGAGGGCCCTATTTTCCTAGAATTAGAATTTTTTAAAAAGCCAAATTCACACTTTTTTTTCTTTAAATCAGTCTCCAGAGTATTAAAATGGTTGTGAATATAGAGTGTCTGGTAGGATATGTAGCATGCAAGTAGATACTGATAAGATGAATTCTGTAAGCAGAGCAGAATGGATCATTTCCCAGCAGGCAGGATCATGAACCTTTTTTTGGACCATGCCTATGGAATGTGTTAGGCAAACACAAAATTAGTATAATGCTACATCCTGGTAGTTCAGATACAGTTTTCATGGTGTTCTTCAAGGAGAACTTGATCCTGGATGTGGAAAATAAACCACTTTTGTACAGTATTTGCAGTATTCTGATTGTCCACTTCCCTACAGACTTTTTAAGCTCTTGTATCTCCTTTTGTTCCTCAAGGATCATGTTGCAGGTCACAAAGCACCTCAGCATGTAAAGTACTTTAAAAAGCATTGCATGTTAGTGTGCTGGAAAAATAGAAATAAACACTGGCTTTATAGCTAAAAGCTCAATTTTTTTCTTTAGTAAGTGAAAATATTTTGAAACTTTTGGACATTTAACCTGATTCATATGCAATAACATGTTTACATAATCCTTTCTTATGTTTTTCAATATTCTGTATGTGACCTTTTATTTTCTCTGTAGAATAATCTGAATCAAGTGCTACTGTGATGAGTTAAAGGGTCTCAATACAAAACCAGTGACACTCGTGCTTAATTGGTGCTGCTCAGTAAGTCAGCCTTTGCTATTAGTTATCATCCTGTGTTTTCATAGATGGCATCTTTTATCAAACTTTGATAATAGTAGATCTAGCTGATACTAGTTGATACATTACAGAGAAATACATATTTCAAGGGATAAAATAGCTATTTCCTGGTTACAATATAATTTTTTGTTATAAAATGTAACACAACTTCTTTTTCAAACTTTTTATTTTCTAATTAGAAAACACGCATAATTTCATCTTAGTATCTCTTTTTCCTTGGCACATATTTTGTGACAAAATATAATCTGAAATCTTTCCTCTATTTAAGTGTCATGGCAAAAATGCTAGTGGCTTTAAAAAACCTCAGGTTTTCTTCCATAGTTTTTATTAAAAAGTAACATTAATACTTAGGGAAAAATCTGTGATTGATGATTTTTGGTTTTGGCAGATGGAGATAAGATGCCCTTTGTCAAGTATCATATTTCCTCTTTAACCATTTGGTGTGATGTTACTGCCAGATATTTGTTAAGTGTACTAAGGCCCTAGGAAGACAGGAAGGGAAGATGCAGTATGTGTTTTGAAGCTCAAGCTGAGGCTTTTAAAGGCTCAGGCTTTTAAGATTATACACTATGGTATAAACACTGTATGGAAAGAATTGACATTAATGTATTGAATATTTAAGAATTTAATTTCATGTTGAGATAAATATGTATTGTTCTTTGTTAGTACTTTTGTCTGTAATTCTAAATAAATATAGCAAAGATGAAGAGCAAAATGAGCTGTTGCTTATCATTTCCAAACAATAAATTATCCAGTGAGATGTGGATGAAGCTCAGAAAGCAGTCCTTTCCGCTCGAAGGAAAGATCTTGCAGTTTGTGCATATCTTAAGCATAACAAACCCACATCATTTAGATTTACTCGAATTAAGTAATAGGTTTTATACCATCTTTCCAAATACTAGTTATTTATTTTGGAAGCATGACCTTGCAAAGTGCTAAGCAGCTGTTGGAGGTGTTGATTCCTTCATCTCCCTCTGGACCAGGCACCTCTGTGAGTTGCTTGATGCACTAAAAAAAGGCCTTTAGTGCATGTTGTTAGAAAGAAATAATGCAGCTACAAGAAGTGTTCCATTTGTATTAGAGATTGTGCTGTCCCCGGGCTGTTTTCCTTTTTTCGTTTCTGCTAGTGAAAGTAGAACATATTGAATGCCTTGCCTGCTGTGATGTATGTGACACTAACATTCGTGTGTATTTGTTAGAAAGGAGCTCCTTGACTCAGCTATCAAAATACAATTTTGCTATGTTTGTAAGGGTTTGGATAGTGCCTCACAAATAGAGCACTCGTGATGCAGCTATCTAAAACTCAAACTGGTATAGGGTGTGTTTGCTTGTATTATTTCGTGGTCATGTTTTTTTAAAACTATTTTGCCAACATTAACTATTCCAGTTCATGATCAGAAATGTGGATGGACAGCAAGGAAGCTGGTCATAGCTGCTAGTGTTGCACATTACATATCTTTCTTATTTCTGTTTTCTTTGACCTTTTTTTCTGGGATTTTTGCATGCATTTTCTTTTTTATTATTATTTTTTATTTTTGTTTTTCTAAGTCTGGGTGGGTTCAGTCATAGAAATAACTGTTGATTACCTCTGTGCAGAAGACAAGGACTCCTCACCATCAGAACTGATATATTCCATTACTATACCTAGCAATCGGCACTTGGCTGTGAAGCCTCCAAACAAGAGTATCCTTAGTTTTATTCAGGCTCATATAATTGAAGGGCAGCTGGTATTTGTACACAATGGTATGTGGTTTTGAAGATCTCCTTGTAATGTCACAAAAATCCCAGTGCTGGTTATGTGACACATGAACTCATGAACTTGTCAGGAAAGGGTCTGATGACTGCTTAAATGTGTGCTCACCATGAAACCTTGATATATTAGTGGTTCATTTGGTAGCAGCCTTCTTTCTGAACCCAGTTTTACAGTAGGGGAATGTTGCCATGCAGCTCTCAGAGATATGAAATCCATTTTTTTTGACCATTGTCACCGAGAATCTCCTGAAAACTTTCTGTCTTACTACAGTGCAGAGCTATTCATGGACCAGCAATCTCTCAGGTACCTGCCACAATGTAGTCATAATCCTGAGCAGTTCTGGGCAATAAAGTTATGGTTCATATGACTGATGTCAACTTCCCTTTCAGGTTGTGAAGAAATTCAACTTTAACCATTGACTCTTTTCTGCCAGTGGCCAGACCTAGAGACTGGGTTATTTATGCTGTAGCTACACTGCTCCCACACAGAAGGTGCTATGAAGGAAATCTGTTGCTGGCCCTCACCTTCCCTTGGCAGCCTTATAATGGCTGCAACAACACTGAGGTTAGGGTTAGGTGCTTTCTTAGCCACAAAACAGTCCCCTCACTTTCTCACACTGACTGAGACCAGCTCCCAAATTGGAAATTTCCAGCGATTGCTCCGACATGGAAGATGTCAGGAAGGAAAGCTATTCCTGGCCCTCACCTTGCCCTTGCAGCCTTAAAAGAACTATAACAATTGGGCTATGTGCTTTCTTAACCAAAAAATGGTCCCCAACATTTTTCAGTCTCAGGGGACCCCAGGTCAGAGTTGGTTTGGAGCATAAAAAAGGAGGCTTTCAACCATAGGACCAAAGCTTTGGATCCTATAACTGAGGCTTTGAGCCCTAGAAGAGGCCTTTGGAGCTTCCAAATGAGGGTTTGGACACTCAAGATGCACCTTGCACCCTCAAAATACCTGGCTAGATCCTAAAAATGATACTTTGGACCCTGACAGTGAGACTCTGCAAACGGAAACTGAGCCTTTAGACCATCCAAATGAGGCTTTGGAGCCTCCAAATGAGGCTTTAGAAGAGATAACTAAGACTTTGGAGAGTAAAAATGAGACTTTGGACACTACAAATTTGGCTGCGAACTCTACAAATGAGTCTTTGGGACCTTCAAAATCAGACTACTGTGGGGCTTCAAAATGATGCTCTGGGCACTTAAAATGAGTCTTTGAACCTTAAAAAGTGGGACATGGAAGATTTAAATGAGGCTTTGGACCCTAACAGTGAGGCCCTGGATCTGTGGGTCCTAAAAAAAGGCAATGGGTATTAAAAGACAAGCTTGGACCCAAGAAATGAGGGGTTTTGGCCCTAAAAATAGGGCTTTAGACAATAAAAATGGGGCCTTCGGATGCTCAAAATGCCACTTTGAAAATAAAGAAAATGAGGCTTTGAGCCCTAAGTGAGTTTATACCCTAAAACGAGGGTTTGGAGCATAAAAAGGAGGCTTTCAAACCGTAGGACCAAAGCTTTGGACCCTAAATATGAGGCTTTGGCACCTATAACTGAGGCTTTGAGACCTAGAAGAGGCCTTTGGAGCTTCCAAATGAGGGTTTGGACACTAGATGCAGCTTGTACCTTAAAAATTATGCTAACAGTGAGGGTTTGGTCCCCAGCAATGAATCTGTGAGTGCTAAAAAAAAGGCTATGGGTACTAAAAGACAGACTTGGCCGCTAAAAATGAAGATTTTTGCCCTAAAAATGGGGAGCTATAACCTAACAATGACCCTCTGGATGCTCAAAATGCTACTTTGGACATTTATAAAATAGGTCTTTGAGCTATTACTGAGGAGGCCTAAGTTCCAAAGCCTGCTTATAAAGTTGAAAGACTCATTTTAAGTGCCCAGAGCATCATTTTGAAGCCCCACAGTAGTCTGATTTTGAAGGCCTCATTTCTATATTCCCAAGTCTTAGGATATCACTTCTAAAGCCTCATTTTAGGCTCAAAAGCCTCATTTTGGATGGTCCAAAGGCTCAGTTTCCATTTGCAAAGTCTCACTGTCAGGGTCCAAAGCGTCATTTTTAGGATTCAGCCAGGCATTTTGAGGGTGCAAGGTGCATCTTGAGTGTCCAAACCCTCATTTGGAAGCTCCAAAGGCCTCTTCTAGGGCTCAAAGCCTCAGTTATAGGTGCCAAAGCCTCATATTTAGGGTCCAAAGCTTTGGTCCTACGGTTGAAAGCCTCCTTTTTATGCTCCAAACCCTCGTTTTAGGGGTATAATCTCCTCACTTAGGGTTCAAGCTTCATTTTCTTTATTCCAAAGTGGCATTTTGAGCATCCAAAGGCCCATTTTTATTGTCTAAAGCCCTTTTTTTTGGACCAAAATCCTCATTCCTTTGGGCCGTGCCTGTCTTTTACTAACCTAACAATGAAACTGTGAGTTCTAAAGAAAGGCAGGTTTTCTGGCAGGACATGTGACCCCCTGGGCAACCCACACTGGAGCAGTCCCTTCCTGAAGGAGTGCATCCCATGGAAAGTACCCACACTGGAGCAGTTCGTGAAGGACTGTCTCCCCGTGGGTGGGACCCCACACTGGAGCAAGGGAAGACTGTGAAGAAGGAGTGGCAGAGACAAAGCATTATGAACTGACCCCAACCCCACTTCCCATTCCCCTGTACTGCTCAAGGAGGGTAAGAGGTAGAAGAGTTGGGAGAGAAGTTAATCCCGGGAAGAAGGGAGGGGGAAGGGGGGGAAGGTGTCGTTTTCAGAGTTGGTTTTATTTCTCATTATCCTACTTCTTTGTTAATTAGCAATAAATTAAAATAATTTCCCCAAGTCTATTTTGCTTGTGACAATAATTGGTCAGTGATCTCCCTGTCCTTATCTCAATCCACAAGCTTTTTGTCATATTTTCTCCTCCTGTCCTGTTGATGGAGGGGAAGTGATATAATGGCTTGGTGGGCACCTGGCAGCCAGCCAAGGTCAACGCACCACAAGTGCACTTTTTTGACTATGTTAAAGGCATCTTCTATAGGAAACTACTTAGAGGGATTATCCTTCAGAAATTCCATTTA